>NC_142370.1:21281562-21369062 GCF_059441005.1 Hippichthys cyanospilos
CAGACTTTTCTCTTCCAATCTCGCCATGTTTTGGGTGACTTTGGAGGGAAAAGTCAAAGTCAAGTTTATTGTCAATTTCTTCACTTAACATGCAAACTTGCTTAACATACAAAGAAATCGAAATTGCGTTTCTCACTATCCTCTGCGGTAAAAAATGCATTGTAATGCATTGCGTTACTATCATTTGGACCTAGTAAAATATTACTGTTTTCTTATGTGTTATGCATTACACCAGTGGTCCTCAACCTTTTGATCACCACGGACCGGTCCATCCTTCTCACTATCTCACTATGTAATATCAACAGCGACCAGAGGCAAACGGTAATATTGTGGACGGGGGGTGCTTGCTGCTCCTCTCACATCATCCTTCTCACTATGTATTTAATATATTTAATATCAACACCGGCCAAAGGCGGCGCCAAAACTTTTCAATGTCGCAATCTTGCAGTGGCCGAGACCGTGCTAAATATTGTGCTGACAATGATGCGCTATCGTTAGCTTAGCACAGTAACTACGGTTCAACAGCTGTTAAGTGAAGCAAATGCTGCACATGCCAGTTGTCCCAAGTTCTCGCTTCTGCCTTTCTACAAGCCAGGTGAGTGCTCTTGCTTGGCTCTGTTTTGTATTGAAAGCTCAGCTGGCCGTGTTGGATCGCTCCCAGTGACCGCAAAGCAGCCGCATGATTCATTCCTGCCCCCTGCGTGAGCTATTGAATGTTCCCGAAGTTGATTGGCTGTCGCGACGCGAAACGCAAAAAAAGTTAAAAAAATTTCACTTCACGCGAAAGGCCAAATTTCGCTTCTCGTGACCGTGGGCGGCCATTCGCGTCGCACGAAATGCATTTGCGCGAACTCTATTGACTACAATACAAAACTCTCAGCTTTTTCTCCTCGTTCGCGTTCGGTGTGCATGTAGCATTAAACTAAATCAACTCCAAAACATTATTTCAGTTGCAGCCCATGCGGACCGTGGGTTGGGGACCACTGCATTACACTACTGCGTTACAAAAAAAACGTAATGCCGATCCATCCATCCATTTTCTAGAGCCGCTTATCCTCACAAGGGTCCCAGGCTTGCTGGTGCCTACCCCGGCTGGCTTCGGGCACTAGGCGGAGAACATCTTGCACTGGTTGCCAGCGAATTGCAGGGCACATGGAGATGAACAACCATTCACGTATCCAATCACTCCTAGGGACAATTTAGTATATCTGATACACCTGCAATGCATGTTTTTGGAGTGAGGGAGGAAGCCCGAGTGCAGAGTGAACCCACGCGGGCTCAGGGAGCACATGAAAACTTCACACTGGAAGGCCCGAGCAAGGTGGATTTGAACTCAGGTCCCTTTAACTGTGAGGCGGACTTGCTATTCACTGCGCCACCGAACCCCAAAAAGTAACAGTAATTACGTTACTTCTGTAATGCATTACCCTCACACTGTGAGCAAAGAACACCATTTTAGACCTGTGGAGTAGTAAAAAGAATCCCCGTTTAAAATGGTATATGCACACTTGCAACATGCCATTGGACATTCCTTCATCACAATTCTCATCCATCTATTGCGTATTCAGTTTGTTACATCCTACGACAAGTCTGTTTCTGCCACCGTGGCTTTAATATGAAACACAGAGGTTGTCCAATAAAAGTGACCTATGGGGTCAGGAGCGTCGGCTAATGATTTCCCTCTACCTGCCCAGGGTTTTCAGAAGCGAGCCACAGAGCTGTCAGACGCTCCCACCTCTTGATTGCTCTGAGATTACTTTCCTCATGGCACGCACAAGCAATCACTCCTCCTCCACCTCACAGCCTCTCACACTCTGCTGCCTGTCAACCCGCTGATCTGCATGACTTCAACATTTATCTGCAGATTTATGTTTTCTGGACGTTAGTTCTGACACTTCAGCAAACTCGGCTACATCGAAGTTCTGTGTTCTTGAAGTATATAGTTGAAAACATTTTTTCATCTTTTGTTTCAGTCCTGCGGAAGATGAGATGACTCAGTCCAATTAGCTGTTGTTTTCTTTCCCTTGCAGTAAAATACCAGATAAATCCCAAGGCGTGTGATTTGAAGGCACTGTTCATACTGTGCAAGTGACAGTCTAATAAGATGGCTTTGTAAGATGCATTTCCCCCATCAAATAAATGGCCCACTTAATGCAGCTTGCCTGTTCAGCCACTGCAAACAGCCAATTGAGGAGAAAAAAAAACTGCTTACAACAAATATCAGGTGCACATAGTGGAGCTGTTAGCTTTCATTATGGATGGTGAAAGAGAGCAATCTAGTTTTATTTTGAAAGGCCAAATACATTACTCTGCCTGCATTTTCAAAATTAGAGGGGCCTTGTGACAAAGATGATAGGACACACCAGCATCTACAGTAAGTTGGTAAGTGCAAACATGAAAATGAATTGATAAATCGAATTTGGTACATCCCTCAAGGAATTTAGTTGATTCCCTTAACAACATAAAAAGGCTCGAAATATACATTTTTGCAGAGTAGTTGTATGAGTCAGTGACATAATTTGGTGTGCAATTTTCAAATATTGTGGAGCCTTTTTTTCCACAGGTTAATCACCAGTTCCTGTGGTATTTTTTTTACTAATCAATAATTTGACATTATTTGCAGTTATTTTTATTGTTGTTGTTATTTATTATTATCATCATAACTGTTATTGTTTAATGCATCAATGGGCTTAGTTTTTGGTGTGAGTTTGAAATGTCTATCTGCATTTGAATGTGCCATACTTCTCATCCTCACACTAGCAGCTGATAGAGATTTGGATGTTGGAGTTGGCTTGGGTAGCGTGTTGGTGGCATATGGTTGTTGCACCCTGGACATGTCAACTCCTCCTTCTCTCATCCTTTGACAACAAATATGCAACTTCAGTTGAACATGCATCCTTCATAAGAACTCACACATTTTGTTCCACCAAGAAATCCACAAACCATGTGCGGTGTGGCGAGTGTTCCGTACCTTCACTGATTAATTTTAACAAAACCTGGCACTCTCGAACACAAATGGACTGTCGTTTCTAAAACCATTTGGGACCATTGGCGGGCGCTTGTTTTTCGAGAGCGCATAGTCCAAAATAGACTGTTTATTTCAAGCCTTAACTAGTGTTTGTTATGTCTATATACTTTTAATGCAGTTTAAAAACCTACTAGTTATTAAGAATCCATGCTTTTTGTTTGCTGAAGCTACCAAGTCGGCTGATCATAGTGGCATTAGCGACATCTGCCCGTGTGCAAGTCAATTGGACACTATTACACACGCACACACACACAAGCCAGACAAAGAGCCACATGAAGTGATTTAAAGCAAGTATTATCAGCGTCTTATAGGTCATTGTCTAAATGAAGCGTGGTGGAACAGCGGCAGTCTCATTTCCACCAGCTGACCTTTTCTTGTTCGATGCCGGCAGGATGAGCAAGTTACATTGCTGACAGTAATGACCTGCTCCCTGTCCTCCTCCCTCCTCTCTCCTCCTGTTTCACTCATTTTATCACTCACACACTCTCCCTTTCTGTGCTGTGGGTTGCATGAACTTGTTCTACATAAATTGGTAGCTCTCCGTCCAACTAATAAGTGTTCTCTGACTGCATAAAATTACACAACAATGAAAATGAAACAAATTCCCGTTGTTCAACTAATCAGCCTTCTCCGACTGCAAAGTATTACACAGCATTGAAAACAGAAGAAATTGCAGGTGCTGGATGAACTCCCCCCATTCCCCTCCACTGAAAATGGAACTTGAGTTTCATGTGTTTAAAACAGGTGTCCAAACTGTTCTCATGGGCCGCTACCATGCATGTTTTTGATTTTTCCGTCCTCTAACACACCCGATCAGCTCATCAACATGATGAGCATTTGAGTCAGGTCTCTTGGAGGACAAAAATATCAAAAACATACAGAATAGTGGTGCTCCTCAGCCTTAAAAGAAAGTTAAGAAACACAGAACTGAAACAATTATTGTTTTGGAAATATTGGGCTTCAGCTTAGTTCAGGTTAGCTAGGGTAACCAAAATCCATATTTGAGCTTCCCAAACAAAATGTCAAAGCCCTGCTTAACCTTTTCGTAAAATTCAAATTTTAGCAAGGTGACTTTCATGCTTTAAAACTAGGTTCTACCTCACAAGCTCTTTTTCACTGCGGTCAACAACTTGGGCAATTTTTCTGGTTTCAAAGTGTATAAGTGTCCCATAATTCATTTTTATGCACAGTAAATGATAGGATTTATCTGAATACCCCCTTTTCTTATCTCGGTATCAAATGATTTTCATACTGTACTTCAGTAACACAAGTCTATGACTCTGTTCTTTTTTTGTCTAGAACTGACAGCTACCGAAGCTAATGATTGTGAGAAAAGTGGTCATCCAGCATACCAGAGCCTTCAGTTCTGCGCCAGCCAATACACTGACCGAATATATATCTACGATAAGGTAGATGCGTGTCTCTTTCTTGTATCAATTTGATTCAATTTAGTAATCTGCAAATGATCATTCATCTTTCTTGGTGCAGACAAGTTTACAGTATATGACAACTGACTGCTGGTCACAATAAATGTATGTTTTGCAGGAGTAATGCAAACAAACTCAAGCTTCATACACATTCTTTTATGGAAGAACTATTTATAAACTCAGTGTTAGGTGGAAACAATCGTGTTTCAATTTACAAACAGTTGTATGTTTTAATGAAACCTTTTCAATCTGTCCAAAGGTCTCCATTTGAAGACAAGTTTACAGACTGCTTTCAGCAGTGGTTATGATAACATGATTGACATATTTGTTATTCTCAGACTTCAGCAATCATAACGTGAGAAAAACAAACATTTTCGCCATAAGTGTAGCTACAGTAGGTAGTTTTAACTTATTGAACATGAAATGTGGATTCAGTTAGATATTATTTTTGCTCCAAAAATGCTTTAATTTTTATTTGATTTCATTCATGAAAATGTTTTTGATCACATTTTTCATTTTTTTTTCATTTGTTTTTATAAACTGTAATATGCACTTGTTACATTGAAATAAAAAAGTAATAAGGGGGGTCATATCACAATCGGAGAGCGGACCCAAGTGCACTTAGAGACAGGTAGGAATGAAGAAACAAATGATTTCTTGGTTGCAGAAACAGGAGGCAGATGGGTGATTGCGATTGGTTTGGATAAGGAGGCTTGTGCGACAGAGAGGCAGAGACAAGCAGTGGCAGAGCCTACAATCGGGTGCAGGCAGAACCATGGTCAGGCAGGCAGAGCGGGTCTTCTTACCAGGTTAGCGGTTATTATAGTAGTCAGGCGCACGCAAGGTCAGAATCTGTTCAGGCAAAACTGGGCAGTAGGTGTTTGGTAGTTGGGGGCAGGCAGCGTCAAAGTTAGGGCAGGCAGAGCAGGAAGGCAGGTTTTTGAGGGGTCAGGGACAGGGAGGGGCAGAGTCCGAGCAGCCAGAACTGAACTGAACACGAGAAGGCTTGGCATGGAAGCAAGACAATCTGGCGGGGACTGACAAGAAGAGTCTTGGTTATATACTGGGGCAGTAATTGGTTGCACCTGGTGGTGATGGGCTGATTTAATGGACCGTGGTTGGAGGGAGAATGAGGTGTGGCTGTACAGGCAGGCTGTGACAGGTGAGGGTCTTTTACCCAAGATGTGCAACTTGGAAGTAGTTACACGAAAACAATGAGAACAGTAACCTAACAATAAAATCTGAAATGAGGAATATGACCTTTGTTAAAACAATTTCCTTCCACAAGTCATGCTAAAATGTAAGTAGATGCAACTCTGTTTTCTGTCATTTCTGATAGCATTGTTTCATGCTCTGGCTGCAAGAAGACAACCCATTGCTAAAGCCCTATGTGACGCTGATTACACTCCTGTGCATTCTAGACACAGGTCTTGCATGTCACCAGCCACCAGGGCTAACTATCGATCACACCGTGATTACTCAACCCTTTTGTTTCATTCATGAGGGATCAAACTCCAGCCACGCAAACATAGATAAGAGACGCCAAGGTTTTACATCAAGGGGACCAATGTGTGTTGAACTGAATCCACAATGCTCTATTAGCGTGACAGCAATAGACAAGTGTCATGTACGCCTCGCTGAAACGATAAGCCACAGAGATAAATGTCCCCCGTTGTCGTTTAAATGATAAACTGGAGGAGTTCTGCCTGGAAAGCTGTCACATTGGGGTAATCCTGAAGCAGGCACAGAATTCGCTTGGGGGACAGCTCAGTTCATAATCAGAAGACAATTCATTGCCAGAGTTCAACTAAGAAATACTGTACTGTATTAAGGTTGTAGACACCATTGTTATTTTAGGCACCACCCCTGCTATTAGGTGACTGGCATGTCAGATGGCAGGGAATTGCCACTATAGGATAATACCAAGACTTGCTATTCAACTACAGTAATTGACTGTTCACAGTAGACACATGAAACGCAGAGAAAGCAACAGTATGTAGTTAGGGTTGATTTTTGGCTCGGCTTTATGAGAGGAATGTTATAAAGCCCACATTATCACTCTCAAAATGTTACATTCCTGGTGATCAGTAACTGAATTGATACTTTATTACCTTCATTAAAACATTTGTTTTCTGTAAATCCACTTTTAACTTCAGTAGCGCTTTCCATGTCGGCTACAAAAGTCTCAATCTTTTGAAATGGAAAAATATGTTTTGATTTGACCCTTTGTGCTTCATAATAAACCTACTGTACCTGTATATCAAATATAGTGTATTTCTGTGGAATTGCCCTCTTTATTTGTAGACAGTGTGACATACAGTTGGAATCAAATGCTTGAAAAGACCCTCAAATTCAAATGATCTCAAAAACATACAGACGTCAAGAGATTCCAGCTCTCAACCCTTGATAATGCATAGATGTAAACTGAATTTCATTCCAGGTCATAAAGCATAATAGATTGTGATTGGCTGGTGACCAGTTAAGTGTGGACCCCACCGACTGCCCGAAGCTAGGATAGGCACCAGCATGCTCCTGACCCTTGTGAGGACATGCGGTTAGGATAATGATAGGAAATTTGCAAAATGTTCTGGCAGTATTTCTTCATCTCATCACTGTAGTATTTATCTACGAAACAGGAAATAAACTGGCAAAAACTAGGGGATGTTTCCAAACTTTTGACTGGTACTCTATGTTCTCTTGACACACTCTCTTGAGAATAGTCCTTCTTTTGGAATAAATTTTACCAAAATTCCAAAGATTCAGATTTCTAAAATGTATGCGCTCAGGGGCATTCAACTTTAAAAGATCCAGTGAATTATAAATGTTTGTCTTGATTTCAGCTTTCCAAAATCTTGATTCACTAACTCTGCTGCCAAAATGAGCTAAAAGTATGCAGTTAGTATTGTGGCAGCTTTATGTCACAAGAATACATTATCTCTATACTCAGAGTGAAAATTGGATGGAAGGACGGTGCACTTTTTCTATCTAGCAAAAGTCTAATCCTGCTCAGTGCTGCTGCAGCACAACCTGCTCCCTGGCGCTCTGCCATTTATTTGACCATAATCTAAATAAATACACAAGCCAGTGCGCATCGGTTAGACTATGAAGGAAATCATCCTTGAGCTGATTTGGACCTGAGTTCCATGCAGGGTGTAACTCACCTTTTAACCATCACTTCTCCCGCCTGCTGCTCTCCTTGCTCCACCATCTTCTCGTCTGGCCTGAAGGGGCACTTGCCCCTTAACCCTGCTTTGCATTCTGTTTTGTAAAATGCTCATATTGCTTGACAATACCCTTCCCTATTGAACCTGCTTCCAAGTAAGATTCACATTGAGGGTATATAGAACCGTAGAGTAGCAAGATTGAGCAATCAAAAATCTTCTGTGAAATAAATGGGAAAATGTTCATTTTGGGGTGTTGATGATTTTACGTGATTGTTCAGTTGCTGGCAGATCATTATCATGTGCGCAGGCAGCTCTCCACCAGCCTTCTTTCTTTGTATTAATGTATGTGCACTGTCACATCAGAAGTATTTTCTTCAAAGCTGTCCACATCTATTTGAATTATATAAGTGAGGAAACTGATGAGAATTACTATGCAACCAACAAAGAGTGGCAAGTCTGTGGTTGTCAATTAAATACACAATTACTTGAAGCAGCTCACGGAGGAGCGGATCAGTCAGGGTTGATAAAACAAATAAGATAATGTTGTGATGTCAATGCATTTTAGCACAATAACACACACTCATATCGTGGTGATTTTGTCTAGTAATAGGAACAGAGAGAGGTCGAGAGAAAGTGCTGTTATTACTATTGTATAAATCCTCTCGCTTGAAGCTACAGTAACTCTTCGCCTCCATCTTTTCATCTGTTAGGATGGTGCTCCGTTGAACTTTAGCTTCATGCCCCTGGACATCAAACTAACCAACTGGGACGACCTGCCCGAGGACTTCAGCCAACACAGAGAAAATCGAATACAGGTCTACACTTCGTCTGTGCGTGTGTGTCTGTCTGTCTGTGTGCCAGTCTGTGCTCATGTATGTATGAATGTTTGCGCATGTGTGTGCTTGCTGTTTGCTGTAATTTAACTTACCTCGGTATTTGATTTCAGTAAAAGCACCTTAAAAAGGTAGCGTGTATTCTTACATGTTAAGGCGCAGCAGATATGAACTGACAGATTTGCCAATTCTGGCATATTTAAATAGTTTTCTATGCTATATGATTTTAGTTTGATGTTGTGGAATGTGCACTCGGCAGTCCGACTGACCCAAAAATATCAAGGTAAACATGGTCCCAAGTTGAACAACACCTGCAAATAAATATATAAATAAGTGGTTTATCGTTTTGAACATTAAATTTCTTGTGTGTGTAATGTATTCAACAGAATATAGGTTGCACAAATTCGGATTGTATTCTGTTTTACACAATCTGACAACTTAATTGGAATTGGGGTTTGGAGAAAAAAATGTTAAATACTGTAGAGTGGACTTAAATAGCACTCTTCACCATATGGTGCTCAAAATGGTTTACAAAGGCTCACATTCACCCATTTTTGCACCTGTTGAGACCACTGCTCCAAAGGTCCGCTGCCCCGTCCACCGGGAGCAAATTTGGGTTCAGTGTCTTGCTCTAGGACACTTTGACATGTTTGCCAGTTGCCATCCTTGAGCACCAAACCCAGAACCTTGCGGTTGTTAGGCAAACACTCTACCGCTGACCCATGCTGCCCTATCATTTATTATTTTTCAAATGGCAGTTAAACCCTTTTAGGGCAGTTGATGGCACTTGGCTTTTTTTACATTTGCAAATTATTATTTTTTGTCACCGGTAAAAATAAATCAAAAGGGTTTCGATGCCATTTGAATTTTTACTGGCTGAACCTTTATTTTGCAGTTAGATAAGTTGTAATTGTTAACAAGTCATTCAAAGTAAAGACGAGACTCTGGCCTATCAAATCTATCCAATAACTAACACCATCACTGGAAATCCTGAGCAAATAGCACAACATTATGGCTCAGAATGGACACCAGTTTCCACTGCTACAGGGTCTATGCAGAGGGAGAAAGGCTGGAGGAATTGGCGGGCAGGGGGTTGAAGATAGAAAGAAAGCGAGGTAGGCTGGCTGAGCCAGTGTCAGGAGACAAGGGAGAGAATTCAGTTTTATGAGAATCATTACCGGAAGACGGATCATTTCCTCAAATGACCCCACGCATGCCAAGAGCTCATAGTGAATCCAGCAAGCTGTTTTTGCAGCAGCAGTGCCACGGACACTGTCTCTACCTGTCACATTGTTTATGTCCATTTGTAAAGCCAAGGCGTGAGCTGTGCCCATCATTTACACCCTGCATTGCCCCGGTTGTCCACTGAGATCAATACCGAGCATGCAGATTTGTGTAGGCTGTAACACACTGGGGACGCACACATGCATAAACTCACCCACGTTCTGTTTATCAGGCAAAATATTTCACCTTTCAATATACTCAGTACATACAGTAGCAATCAAATGTTTGGAAACACCTTCAATCCAGTCTGTTTTCCATGTTTCGCAAGTACACTAACACACCTGATTCAAATCAGTGTCATTATCAAGATTCTGCAAAGAACGCTTATGAGGTGATCGTTTGAATAAGGTTTGTTGGTTGAACAGAGACATTCAACACAGGCTAGATTGTGGCTCTCGAAGAATGGACTTGGCCACTTCTACTTTAAAAGGGCAAGAAATGCAAGCAATTAAAGACTACATCTGGAGCTCAGAAGGAAAAATATACATGGATGGGAGTCCTGAGGATTGTTTTGCTGCAAACCATCCATCTCTGAGTGATAGGAGACAAGTACACTCAAAGAGTGTTGCTTATATCCAATAATAACTGTTGTGGCAAATACAGGACAAGACACAAAAATAGGAACACCAGATGTTCACTGAGATATTACCAAAATGTGGCAATTTCTTAGATGGGAATAAGGTGCCTGCTTTCAAAATTCCACATCATCTGTTTTGATGAGCATTTTTTTCATTTACCAAATAATTTCATCAACATTTATTCATAATAACAAGAGTGACCTAAGTATTATTCTACAAACTCTGCATTTTTTTAAATAATGGAAAAAAAAAACACCGGGATAAAAAGTGGTTGCAATAAATAGAATGAGCGTTAATGGAACATGTTTACTGGCATCCAGTGCAGTGAAACTGCAGTTGCCCTCTTAATGATTTCTGAATGTGCATTTATACCGCTAAATGTTCAGTCAATATAAACCCAGGGAAATACCAAATGCAACTAAATGCAAGCGTGATTGTTTTGATATTTTTGAATGATACTGTTGACTTCTGACTACTTTAATACGCATCTAAAGTATATTTGCACAATCAATTATTCCTTATATGGGGGTACTTTTTTATTTGGGGTTATATTTTTTGATCCACTGATTTTTTTTTTAAGCATATCTGTCTGTCTCAGTTTGATTTATTTATTTATTTATTTATTGTTTGGCTCTCTGGAAAGTCATCTCTACGCATATGCCTTTTTTCTGATTGTTTTTGAATAGTAAACCAAAAACATTCTACAGTATCTTAGATATCCAAAGCTATACATTTTCTTCAAGCCGTCTTTCAACCAACCTCAAATTGATAGTGACGCAAGGTGTTTATGTCTGCCCCACAGGTCTTACGCTTTGTTCAGGAATGGAGTGGCCTTGCAGCTATGAAGCAAAAACTGCTCCGACGGAGCCGTCTTCTCTACCACAGCCCCACACTCGGCTTGCAACAAGTAGCCAATGCCCAGCGACCTCACAGCAGCACGAAAAGGTCAGACTCCATTTACACATAAAAAGATATTTCATGATGGCAAGGTTGGAGTTTGGAGGGCTATTTATTAAGCATTTGCCATTAATGTGGATTGACAGTCAGTAGAACACATAACATACCTTCTAAATATGTACCAAAGTACCAAAGTACCAAATCTTGATTAGCCGCAAATTTTACACAACTATACCTACTCACGTATAGCATACAGTTTCTCGAAGAAATAGGCGCTCAAATGCATCGATCTACAGTACTACCCTCGCAATCTACCACAAAGGTAGTATTTATTGATCACGTTACACGCAAAAAAAGAAATTGTTGGGATTGAGAATAGATTTTTTTGTTTGTTATTTATGCCTGTGCATGCTTCCTCTGGACAATATTTTTATGGACAATAGCAGGTATTATGGCCCCCCCTCCCCCGTTGGGCATGCTTTTTCTGGATGACTTGGCCAGTTACAGACATTTTGTGTGTATGTGTGCAAAGATTTCTCAAGTGTGTTTCTCAAGAGCTTGTCTGGGTACATGAACCTAATCAAGGTGTAAGTAGGAGGCAATTGGCCCTGCTTGATTTGATAGTTGTTTGATGTATTCACTAATCAGAACCAATCAGCCCCCTGCTCAGGCGCTGTGGGCCGATCGCATCTCACCTTTGCGCCACTAAGACGCTCAAATTTCAACGACTAAAAATGTACAGTAATTCATTTGCCCAGGTTGCCAACACTCTTGACAGTTTCATCACTTGCCACTCATGGAGAGTCATCATGATTTTGAGAGGAGCAAAGGGGATTTAATTGAGTTTGTATTCAGTTGGAGTACACATCATGCTGAAATTACTGCAAACGTTGTCCCAAGATGATTAATAATACTGGATCGCTTTCTGATTACTTTGTATACATACATTGCTTTGCGAACGTATTATCCCCCTTTAACTTGATGACATTTCATGTTTCAGACATAACGGTATAAAATTGTATTTTTTTTTGGGGGGGGGGGGAGCATAATCGTGTTGCAATGTACTCCTACTCAAAATTAGTTAGTTGCAAAAGTCTTAGTCTTAGTTGACAGCTAGAGTGTCTAGATCAGGGGTGTCAAACTATTTTTGCCCGCAAATGGGTTTAATCAGGACCGCAAGATGATTTTGTGAAGTATAAAAATTAGCTGAAATTTTTAATAAATAAAAAACTTGACAAGGTTTTATGATGAATAGTAATATTAATATTTTATGATTGATAGTAATGTTGTACTTCTTTGAGACAGGATTTTTTTTAAGTGAAGTTGTTGTTTTAATGTTACATAAATGTATGCCATGATTTCATCTGAATAGATTTTCCCCCATGTGCCAGCAATCTTTAGCAAATTTGACAACCCTGCTCTGGATAGTGCAGTGGTTCTCAAATAGTCCACCTTCAGGAGGAAAAACATGTTTCCCTATCATCAAGTTGTGGGCCAAATTTTTTAACCAACAGAAATGTTTCTTCTAATCGGCATACTGCAAGGAAAAAGTAAGAGATTAAAAAATAGATTAACGTGATTAAAAAATAAATACATAAATAACTCTTTAGCCATAATAGTAATTAATAGGAATGGAATGTGACACAAATTCCACAAGATGAGATCCATGAGAACAAGACAAAATGAGTTTTTTGCAAAATGTATAATATACTGTAAAATAATTCCTAATATACATTTTCCAGTTTTTACTTTTTCTTTTTATCAAAGATTAACCTAGCGTGCAAATGTAAACATAATCTAGCGTTCAATCAGTGTTTTACTTTACCATGCAGTGTTTTTCTTTACCATTAGGCAAACTTGTTCCCTTGTGTACCCCATGTCAAAAACACCAGCTAAAAGAATAAACATCTCATGCTGTTCACGGACGAAAATGTTTTTGATGTTCTGATCTCAGAAGATCAATCCCATTCCTAGTAATTGATTGCAATGAATCCGGTAATCTGACATCTCTGGGAAAAACATACATAGCAAAAAAAACATCTTTTGTTTGAGCAAATGCCGCCAGCAAATTCTTTGCTTTGCTTTCAAACACACTGTGATGATCCAGGATAGAGGTTCAAAATACACTATATTCAATATAATAGTGACTCCAAAGTCTTTGAACACACATTCAGACAGCAGTCAAGGCCATCTTGAACAAATGAAAAAAAAAACACTCAAAAATATTAAAGGAGTTATTCCCAAAAGTAAAGAAGCATTTATACTAGCTCCAAAGTGCAGACCAATGCAACATTGTCTTCTGCATTAACACTATTGGTGTATTCGCAGTGAAATGCAAACGGTTGCTACAGCAGTCGCGTGTTTGCGGTGCCCTTGCACCTAGCAATATGAAAAGATGCAACACACCCCCAATTCCTCTCCCTGCAGTACAGCTGGTCTTATTTTGCATGTGCAGGCTTCATGCGGTGTGCTGCGGCTGTTTGAAGCAAAGGAAGATCATCTGTTTGATGACGATACACAGTCAGCCCACAGTTTCTCACAGAAAAATTCTCCCCCATGTTTCTGCTTCTTATTCCTATATGTTCTGCTCTCGAATATACGGTCTGATACCTTTCATATCTTCACTGTAGTATTAACCGAGTCTTAGGCTGGGTGGAATCACTTACCGATAACAAAAAGTTTACCTCGTATTTAAAAAAAAAAAAACAAAAAAAAACATGCATGAGTCATGGGACTTAAGTGTATTATCTGCTCCGGGATTCATTTCCGAGGTGTCAGTCCAAGCAATAATGTTGATCAAACATTACTGTCAAAACAAATGTTTGTCGAGTACAACATCAATTATTGATTCATGCCATCGCTTCATCCCTGGTCAAATAGCACAACACTACAAATATTCCCCTTATGTGAGCACTGGTTCAAGTTTTACTTGAATCACACATGAATTTCTTTATTCTCGTGTCTATTCCATTTGGAGGACATGTTTCCTCCTAAATTCAACGCCATTTTCAATTGTAGGTGTAGGTGGCAGTTATGTACACCGTAAGAAGAGTCAAAAAGATTTCACTGTCACGTGTATATTACAATACCACACAGTGAAATTCCTATTCTGTTCAATTCCTGAGCAGACCACATTCCGTAATCGAGCAAATACTAATGAAATGTTAGGAAAAACAGTCCTGAGGTCTCAGTGGTTGAAGTCCCCCGCTGTGATGAACACAGCGTCCGGCTGCTTGATCTCATGTTTGCTAATGTCTGGTCTCCTCTGCAAACAGTGTGCGCCTCCAGCTCCACCGCCGAGTCCGAGTCGAACTCGGAGCAGGATTTCTTGAGCACCAGTGACTAGAGTGTTAGCAAAATCTCATTTAAAGTAGTACTGCACCGCACATAAAATTGTTAAATTAATACTTTTCGACAATGTGCTTAATTACATTAAGAATGGAATGCTTTGGCAGCTTCAAGAGAGCATGTTAGTGGCTTCAATGTAACCATAGGTTAGTTTTGAAAATGTCAAATAATTGTTTTTGTTTCCTCTGTGATTTTAAAGATGGATGACGACAAGATTTCCTTTCACTTTGTCGAGCATGTCCCTTGCTTTTTTTTACTTGATTGTTTTTCGTCCCCTTTCCCTTCACTCTGCCTGTGTCTCTGCTGTATATTTTGTTTACTCTGGTGCGGAGAGGTCATTTTAATTCCTGTCCAGATTGACATAAAGCATTGGGTGCAGTTTTCAACTTGCACACCTTTGCACTAGGATAACAAATTTGGCTGTGGAAAGCAGCGGCGAGCGAGATGGAGTAGATTAGATGATTGACAGTCCCTGTGGGGAAATAAGCTTGCTGCACTAGCAAAATTGCCAGGATTCAGGAGGGCGAGAGCAGAAATAGAGTAGACACAAATGGAGCAATGAAAATCACCGTTCTTGAGTAGGGTTGTGTGTTGTAATCCGCAGTAGTTTCCTCAGTTAAAGAAGTCAGCAGATCCACCTTATTTCTGCAGCTAGCTGGTAGACACGGGTGATTGAAATGCAACTCCCTGCTTTTAAATACTTACAATTCATTCATATGTTGTTATATTTTCCTTTTTTTTCTTGTGTATGCTCCATAATGTGTAGCCATTATATCTATCTTCTTGTTTTCTAATCAGCTATATTTTGTTTGAAATTTGAAAGCCTACAAACGTAGCTGGACCACTGACCCTGTGAAGTTTAGAGATCCATTGTTCAAGTGCAAAGATGATCTAGGGCCAGAAAGACATGCTCTAGTTGATGCTACGACGGTCAAGAATTTTCATTAGGGATGGGAAGAGATCTTGTGAGATGCTGCTTATTAATGCCTTGTGCTACTTGTTACCTCTTTGCATGATAGTAAAACTCACAGACAAATGTGAGACTTCAAAATAAGCATTACCATTCCAAATATTGTATGGCCACAGAAGTTGTTCCTGACAGTGTGTCATGACAAATGCTGACTTTCTAATTAATGCGCAAACTGTTTGTTTCTGCTGAAATGAGTCTTATCTCCTGATATAAACAACACACAAGTGGTGGTTCGTGACTTTCACATGTACGCCTTCAGTAATGTCTGACTCTCAAATAACTACCTCTCATGCGCACACGTAAGCATTACCGGGAGACGCAGGCTATCATCCTTACAGAACATCCGTGAGCAATCAAGTTTGAGTACCTTTAGTAACTCACGCCCTAATTGATTTTGCTCAAAAGTACGCAGGATATATTATTGTAGTCATCACAGGTGTTCCCAATGGCCTCATTACCCCAGGTACCTCAGTCGAGATGAGGTGGCTCTGGCCTCACACAGCAAGGCCCAACAGGAGGGAGGCAGCGTGAGGCTCGTCACCAAGGAGAACATCTTCAGAAAGAGGAAGTCGGCCTCGTCACTAAATTCCACCGCCTCAGACAGGTATGTCCAAAAGAGGGACAGAAAACCCCTCCTATTATTCACTGGAATCATCAAAATGGTAATTGATTAAGATCTGATGATGACTGCTCTGTTTCCAACTGATCTTGGTTGCATGTGTTCTACAAGATGCCAACGGCATTGGTTTAGGAAACTGATGAATGTGTGCATGTTTGCTCTTGATCGGCAGGGTTAATCCGTGTCAGCAGGCACAATTTAATCCAACACAAACCAATTTTGAATTATTCAAGGGATATTGTTGAATGTTAAAGCAAGAGCCTATAAGGATGAGCGTTTATCATCTGTCCATTAAGGTGATATGTATGGTCATGCGCCTTCCTCTAAGCAAATCCATTCGCTTCCCATTCCTTTGCTGTCTCCATGGAGACCTGCAACCGCCTTCTGTGCAAAGCACAAAGGCTCGCTGTGTGTGTTCCTTTGGTATATTCAGACCATAATGCAATCTATTGGCAGACTCAACACCCAACCCAGAAGCGAGCAACCAAGGCTACGCAAGTGAATACACAAACTACATGCACTCATCAATGTTTGTGCAAGATATTTTTCTGTGAATTTGCCCTTTGGTATTTGTGCTTAGTTTTACTGCTGGAAAGAGTACAATGGCAGACATCTCTGGATTGTGTGATTATGGTTGTAAATTGTGCCCTGGGTTTGTGGCACTGCCAGTTGAAGCATAAAACTCCACAGTGCTGCTTAGACTTAATAGTTGAACTCATTCTGTGTCTGTTCGTAACTCAAATGACTTCTTTCTCGGGTCAACTTTTCATTAAGTGTTTCAGTTTTTACATTTTTAAAAAGAGAAAATAGCACTGTATTGGAAAATGTAAAAAGAATATATGAGTGGAAAGAAATAGGTCACACACACACACTTGTACATTAGTGTAGTTTGTT
The DNA here is from genome assembly GCF_059441005.1 of Hippichthys cyanospilos. Taxonomy (NCBI): domain Eukaryota; kingdom Metazoa; phylum Chordata; class Actinopteri; order Syngnathiformes; family Syngnathidae; genus Hippichthys; species Hippichthys cyanospilos. The sequence continues at coordinate 21,298,605 of NC_142370.1, forward strand.
TCTCCAGAGCAGCGCTGTCTAAACTATGGCCCGGCTACTGCATATGGCTCACTATCCAATTTAAGAGGCCCTTTGCATTCACAATTGACACAGCTCAGATTGTTCACCTGCATTGAACTACTGTTATTGTGAGCTTACAGTTTGTCTTACGGTGTGGCAAGCAGGAGACGAAATGAAAAATTTCTTCTCACCTATCCCACTTCCTTGTTTTCAATTTCAGAATAAACCTATGAAAAAAAAAAGATTCATTTACAGAAGCAAATAGCGTGAACAGCAATTGTTTTCTCCACTTTTGGAGGCATGTCAAATTAAGCTTCGTACAGATTTCCTTTGGTTATGATTGTGAAGCAGCTACAGTAACTGGTGGTAAACATAAGTAAGAGAAAGGTATCCCCCTCTTCTGACCATTTCCGTTTCAAGCAGACCATCAGGAGCTTATTTTTGTTTCACTTTCATCCGTAGACATTTTTGGCATCACACAATTCTCTCGGTACGGGTTTTTGGTGTTCTTTCAACGTTCCCTTTTTTGGGAAGGTGTTTTTCTCACCATCAGTCAGGGCATATCTGTGTCTCAAATTCTTTGTTGCTATCTCAATTTGTATGAAATTCAAAAGCATAGGAAAACAATGCAGGCCATCTGGCCTTCTCCAATGTGCCTCCCGCACCCTGCTGGGATGATGTGGCAAATGCCAAATCTAGTAGTCCTCATAAAAGAAGGGGAAAACATTTTTTTCAAGTACGGAGGGTACTTGCTTGAAATTTGAATAGATTGTTATAGGATAGATCAGATGCTTGGCATACATTTAATTTAAAAAATAAGGATGTGATCAGACAAATCTATGAATGTAGATGAAAGAGTGGGTTATTGCGATTAACAGTTGATTTGGGGCTTTTTTTGTGCCAGCCTTTAGCCTATTTTGAGAACTCATCTTAAGCTCAAAGTAGACTATCAAATGCACTTTGTGATGTTCAGTATTTTTTTTCTACCATTTTTTTTTTTATCTCCATACATCCATCCATTTTATTAGTTACTTATCCTCATTGGGATTGGGATTGGGAGCCTGTCCCAGCTGTCATCGGGCAGTAGGCAAGGGACACCCCAAACTGGTTGACAGCCAATCACAGGCCACACAGAGGCAAACGACCGTTCACGCTCACAAACAGACCTAAGAGCAAATACCTACCATGCATGATTTGGGGAATGTGGGAAGAACCTGGAGCAACCAAAAAAAAAAAAAAAAACTCATGGATGCAGGAAGTACATAAAACTACACCAGATGACCCGGATCTGTTAGATCTGTTGACTTCATAATGTGTCAGTCTTAGTAAAGCCCTGTGACACCAGTCATCCTTATCCATCAATCCATTTTCCATAGCCGCGTATCCTCACTAGTGTTTATCCCAGCTGTCTACAGGCAGGAGGCAGGGGACAGCATGAACTGGTTGCCATCCAATCGCAGGGCACAAACAACTATCCGCGCACCCAATCACAATTTAGAGTGTCCAATACACCTTCCACGCATGTTTTTTGGAAAATGGGAGGAGATCGGAGTGCCCAGAGAAGACCCACGTGAGCACAGGGTGGACATGCGAAGGGAGGCCAGAGCCAGCTAAAATTGAATTTGGGACTTTGAATTGTGAGGCGGACATGCTTCCCACTCTTTCATTGTGTCATTCATCATTAGTATCAACAAATCAGTTTGAACAAGGCTATTTTCTGCCAGTCGTTTTATGTAGCACAACACTCCATCGCCTACTAAAGCAGATGTTGGCTGTTGCTTTTGGTCAAGTGCTCATGCGTATTTTGTGCCCCATATGCATCTTTGCAGCTCAGGGAAGGGAGTTGGCGAGCAGCCATCACCAGCTTTCCTGCAGGCGGTGGACAGCCAGGGTGTCCCTCTGTGTCTGTCCTGCCAGAAAGCCTGCTTGTCGATCGGTGGGGCCTGGGACACTCGATTTTGCTGCTACAAGTAAGGCATTTCTGTCACAAATTCTGGTGGCTTTGGACATATTCACTTTCTATAAGTGGAGCCAGGCACGCATGCCATTGAGCTTGTTTGTATAATAATGTTTTATCGCCTTACACCTGGTGTTTTACATTAATATTCTCCCAGTCACACAACGCAGACAAATCCATGTTCTCCCTGTAGGTGCCAAGAGGAGTTCCAGTTGCGCTCCAGTCATACGTACATGCGCTCTCGGGTGCTTGAGGTGGAGCATGGCATCTGCCAGCACTGTGGCCTCCATGCCCACGACCTATTTGTAAAGGTGCGCGATGCACCGCCGTCCCAGCGCAAGCAGATGTTGGAGAACACTTGGCTTGCCCAGCTGTCACTCAAACAGGTCAGACCCATTCACAAAACTATAAATACCTGACGCGCGCACCTACACACGCACAGATTGATCTGCACAAGCTCCCAGTAAATGGATTGCAGGGCCCATTGATTTACCTTCCGGTGCCAGGCCCTGACCAGTAAGCCTGTTTGATTTGGTTGGCTGTTATCCTACGGTCCCTGCTACTTCCTCATTGCGTTCTTCTTTTCTCTCTCTCTCACACACACACACACACACATTTATTCCCCGACCCTCTTCCCTGTGCCGCCGGCAACACCATCAGGGCCGATCGATGTGGCCAGCTTTAGAGGAAACAAACTCAGCCGCATGATAAGCCAGCGTGGTGGTGGAAAAGCCTGAAGATTAGTGTCTTATTCTTTGCTTCGTACCAGGTGTTCTTTTGTGTATGTGTGTGTTTCTTTCCGCACATGTCTCTGCCGTACCATGTGAACATTTCAGTCTATTTTAGTTTGTGTAAGATCAGGCACATGTTTGTGTGCATGTGCGAGATGTGAACTCTGCCCTTGTGCTCTTTCTATCGTTGGGGATCAATTCCATCTCGCTGTTTTAATGTCAGCAAAGGAGCACTCAAATTGGGCACATTGATTTTTGGTGCCCAAGTCCTTGTCAGGCTTCTCTTCCATCATCTTTAGTTCCTAATTGATTTCTGCTCTTTTGTCTTTACAAATGTGATCAATATTGTTAGTCTTTTATGTTTTCCACACCGCTTTAAAGTGAATGCAGTTCTGGAATCCTTCAAGCTTGGGAGCAATTCGAAGTCTGTGCCTATGAGGCAAATTTCATTACTTTCTGCCCTCTAGTGGTGATCCTCACAACTTCCATCCATTTTCTATAGCCTCTTATCCTCACTATGGTCGCCGGCTTACTGGTGCCTATCCAAGCTGTCTTCGTGCAGTAGGCGGGGACACTCTTAATTGGTTGCCAGGATCATTAGAACGCGTTTCAATTTTTCTATTCTCATTTCAGCTGCCAAGGACTTAAATCCATTTTTAGAAGGACAGGAGAAGAAGCCACAGCATGTGTACTGTACATTTTTTTTTTTGGCATTTACACTTGCCTTGAGTGGGACAGCTCTACCTGATTTTTGTTTATTAATATCTACGGTTCCTTAGAGTGTATCAGCCCTCATTATTAAGCTATTTACAGAATGCATTATATATTTATTTATTTATTTTATTTATTTTATTATTTTAGCATAGTAGGTATAGTACATAAGAGGGTAGTCATAGGTTAGTGCATAAAACAATTGCAAAAGAAAAGTGTCTTTACTAGCTTCTTGACCGTTGAGAATGAGGACCCTAATCTTGTAGCCTCTGGTAACTTGATCCACCACTGAGGGAAAATGGCTTAAGAACAGTTTGGACCAAGTTTGCCTTGAGCGAGTAATAGGCATGGCTAAATGGTTGGCATTGAAGGAGTGCAGCGTCCTGTAGGCAACGTATGGCTTAAGTATTGACTTCAGCTGGCTGGCACAGTTCCTGGGGTAGTTTTGCAGGCCAAGTTTTGTGCTTAATCTGTGCAGACACTGGTTACCAGTGTAACTCCATGAACAGAGGATTTAATTTCACCTAAAGCACTTCTTTTCTTATTATTAGGATTACGAATACATTTGTCTTTATTATTTAAAACGATGCATTTATGATGAGACGATGCTGTGGTGACGCCAGGGTACGGGCACATGCCTCTGCTTTAACCATTTTAATTTCAGGTGGGCCCTCGCTTCCTATGTTCTCAATGATTAAAACATTTAATCTCAGCTACTGTTGTTGGATCATTGGGGAATCCCTTGTAACAATATAGCTAATATTGCTAGCACCCATTTGCGTTCTACCTGTGGTGCTGATCTGTGGTGCGGAGGCAGGCTCGGTTTGCTATTGGAAAAGTGAGTTGGGGAGCGAAAAAACTTTGAGCGCGCATTTTACACTTATAATTTTGTCCCCGTCCTCCTCGCACTCCCGCCTTTCTTTGTGTGATTTGCATGCACTCGCGGCCAGCAACGAGGCGCTTTAATTTCTTGTGGTTACTATTCTCGTCAATCTCAAATAGGCTATGGCCATGCACTAAAATTGGGAAACAGTGGAATGGCTGCGTCTCATCTTAGAAGGGCAAGCAAGAATTTTAATTGTCCCGATTGCCTTTTAAAGCCCTTGCTAGCACTAGTGGATGAGGTCACAAAGCAGCAAATTGCACCTTGCGTGCTTTCACAGAAGAACACCGGTTTGGAGATGCCTGCGTTCATCAATTTGTAGTCCAATCTTCAAAACAAATGTAGTGTAATCTACATCATGACATTTAAGAAGACTTGTCCAACTAATTTCATGCCACGAAGGTGTCATGCTCACAGAATTGCTCAAGTAATTTGTTCCAAAAACAATTGGGATTTGAGCACGTCTTCAGATGTTTGTTGTTGTTGTTGTTGTTGTTGTTTCTGCTCCACGCTGTCATGAGTGCTCTCTATTTGTTTTTCTTTCCAGTTATGATGAGGCACATCTGCAATGTGCCTCTAAGGTGCGCAAAGCCGTTCAGTCGGAGTGTTTCGTTGTGTGTGTAGGTGAGTTGTCAAATAAGACTTTAGGCAAGTGTAGCGCTCAGCAAGAGCTAAACATATCACGGCTGTAGGGAAAAATCAACATGAGCAGAGATGGACGGTTCAGGAGGGTACTCCAATCACCGCTTGTTTTTGGCAATATGGGCGCGTACGAGAGAACAACTTGAGGGTGTTGCTTTGTTTTTTTTTCTTCATTTTGTTTGTGCTTGTGCGTACGTGCAGCTGAACGAGATGATCCGTGCTCCAGTGGAAGGTGATTTCTGGCAAGTGGACCACATCCATCCGGTCTACAGCGGAGGAGGACAGTGCTCTCTGGACAACCTGCAGACACTGTGTACCGTCTGCCACAGAGCTGTATGTGCATCATTCAAGACTCAGCTAAAATACACACATCCACCTATATATTGTAGCTGCACCCTGGCCGAAAAGAAAGTTGCATCCCTTATGTTGAGGATCATCTGAGGTGGCATTAATGTGATACATGGTCAGCCTTCTCTTGCCAGTAATAACATCCCAGCAGGCGGCTGTGTCGCGGTGATGTATAGCACCGGCTACAACAGGCCGCGCGTGTGTATCTAGTAATCACACACAATTCCTCAAAAGAGACATTAGAGAGCAGGAATGTCAGAATAAAAGTCTATTTTGAAATTCGCTTTAATGTCACACCAGTGACTCTTTTAGTTTCATCAGAGTCGTAATACCATGTCTGTAAAACGTCCTCAGCCAAAATACTCCAGGGATGCGCAATTAGATGAGACTTTTCTTCCGCAGGACAGAGTGTAACAGAGGCTTTCCATTTCCAGGGAAGAGCTGTTATGAGTGGTCAGTCAATAGTTTGCAAACACCTCCTTTTATTTATTTTTTCATTTTTAAAAAATGTCCTGAACCGTAGATTAATACTTAAGTCACCAAAACAGGCCAATTCAAACTGGATATTTTTTGTCATTTAAAAAAAAACAAAAAAAAACGCTTCAAACATTTAAAAAAAATGTTGTTAGATTCAATAATATTAAAAAGATTTGATGTGTTGAAAGCATACGGGTTTGTCAAAAAAATTGCATAATCGTGCGACTCAAGAAAGCCACACAGCCGCAAATATGAATGCAATATCTCACGTCGCCGCTAACAAAGATTTTGACCGTCGCGGATTTGCTTATTTTGTAAGGCTTTCTGCTTAAAAGTTCCAATAGTTAATGGTATTTAAAAAAAACAAAAAACTTTTGATTGATACTCCACAGTTATGCTCATACATTTACACACCCTAGTCGTAAGTAAACTTAATGAGTGCAACAGTATATGTAAAAAACATACTTAATGACGACTGCCAATTTCATGAACGCGTAAAAGCTAAATGACTGTAAAAATGTCATGGACCTTTTTTGTCTTCGCAGAGGACGGCTCAGCAGGCCAAGGAGAGGAGCCGGGTGAGGAAGAGCGCAGTAGCCAACAAGGTTGCGTCAGACATCAGCAAATTCCTTATCAAGAAATGATGCTCCTCGCTCACTTAGGTGCATTGTTGAGTCCAAACTGGCAGTCACGAGATGCATCTTACTGGAAACAAAAGGTTTTGTTTTTTTTCTCATGGCGAAAGCTAATAGGGACAGTAAACCACATCCCCCACACGTCCCCAAACCATCATAAGCATTGCAGGGGGGGACTGATTTATTGCATTCCCCTTCTGCTTGAGGCATAAATGGAGCAGGTTGCTTCAGAGACATTTTGCTATTTTCAGATTTTGCAAACTTAGTGCAACGTTGCAGGTGAGCTGGGTGATAAATTACAAATGTACAATTCAACAAGCAATAGCTTGTTTTCCGTTGCTTTGAGAAGATAGATAGCTATATTGTGTAATAAATCCCAATTTTTAGATATGTGTCTTTTTTTTTCAAATTCTTGCACATTCCGTCCAGTTTGGAGCGTCAATATTGCAGGACATATCGGAGCAGCGTGCAAATGGTGTCATCGCCTGGAGTCTAAAACATGATTGTCCATACACCCCGCTCCTCTTGAGCTGCGCTTGATGTTCTGAGCAGAGCTGCAGTCAGTCAAGAGGGCTATGTTTAGAGGCACCGAGAAATGAGTTACTATGGAAACAAGGCTCCAGGTTCAGCAGTGTCGAGAGCATTGAATGTGATTGTGCAAGTTATACAATGAGCCAGACAGACATCAACGGCTGCGATCAATATCAGCGGGATCCTGTCCAAGTGAGGCACAATCTACCCCCCACACACACACACACACACACGCACACACACACAATTTTCCTCCTTTCCCGCTGCCTGACGACCGCGTCCAACTCTGAATTCAGCAAAATTTGCCATCACCGCAAAGTTTCAAATTTTGTCTGTCAGCTCCAACTTCTCGGTTTCAAACTTTGGAGGAACCCCTGTATGTGTGCGTGTCCATGTGTGTGTGTCCCCCTAAGGCTGCTCCAGGTCTCTACTTAATAAGGCCGCTGCTCCTCCGCTGTCTAAAACGACAAGCTTGGTGAGTAATGAACAATGTTGCAGGCAGCCCTCCAACAACAACAGGTTTCAGTGTCAAGACCCTGTCAGCAGCTGATGACTCTGATCGCAACTTTTATTGCACCCAAAAGGTGTGTGTGAGCACAAATGAGGTATGGAGAGGGATGCACTTGAATGACATGGCGCACAAGGTAGCTGAGATGCGTGACGGTCACACGGTGCCATAATGAGATAGTGCCAATGAAGACGTATCTTCTCCCCCGCAGGGCGTGCCAGGTTAAGAGAAGCGCTGCGACCTGCGTATGTTTGACAAGCTGTCATTGCAGGCAGCTGGGAACGACAGTAAAGATGGACTGGCATCAAACGAGCGACCGCCAGGGTTTAGCTTCTTGGCTACACCCCCGCCACCAAAACACACATACCACGTTTTAGACGATCCCAGGGAACAAAGATTTTTTTCCATCAAGTACGATCTGCATAATTGCCGTGCAGATTTACATAGCGAGCCGCTGACAGCGTCACTTGGCCAAATTTTGTTTGAAACAATCACGCCATCAGGAGATGAGGCTATTTGTGACACTGCTTGAAAAGAGAGAAAACTTCATAAGAGCCAAGAAGAAAATTGTTTTACTTCTCCGCATGTGGTGAGTTCAATGCACTTTCAGGCTACTATTGTGCATAGCTGCATGCGCACACTATGTGGCGGTATGGGCAGAAATTTTAACGGAAATCAGCAGCAGACATAATAAAAACCAATAATAGTAATAATGCATAGTAATGCTTAAGTTTTTTAGCTCATTTGTAATGACGGGGGCGGTACTTTGCAAGACTGGTTAGCACGTTCGCCGTTCAAGTCCAGCTCTGGGCTTCCTGTGTGGAGTTTGTATGTTCTCCCCATGCCCTCACGGGCTTTCTCCGGACCCCCAGGCTTCCTCCCACAATCTCTCCCAAATAAAACACGCGTGTTAGGGGAATTTGGGCACTCCAAATTGCCTTTAGGTGTGTTTGTGAGTAGTCATCTCTGTGTGCCCTGCAATTGGTTGGCAACCAGTTTAGGGTGTCCCCTGGCTACTGCCCAAAGTAGGTAGTAAAGTTTTGAATTGCGCAGATGTAACAATGCACCCATACAGTTCCAGGGCCGGTGTGGCAATTTGAGGGGTATTTTTTCACTGATTTCTCCAAAATATATAGATAAAAATTTAAATTACAAATAAAATGTATGTTCCTTGTTCAAATTTACATGAAGATAGTTATTGAGTGAGAAATTCAGAGTTCGGACACAGGAGACAGAAGTGGGAAAGTTGAAAGTCACACAAAAACCAAATGTAACCGCAACCAAGAAAACTGAACTCGGAAATAAAGTTGTAGAAAATTAGTTGACTCTGAATCGGATCGGATACTAAACCAGAAAGACAACTTGACATGTCATCTGACAACGTCTCACTGAGAACATGTGCCAAAATTAATCAAACTAAACCATATGTAGCAACCGCATGCTCATGGAGACATCAAGGAACAAACAATTTGCAAGACTAAATACGAGACCTGATGCGACCAAGATTATGACTTCAGAAAAATGGCACAAGTTGGCAATTACAAATACATGATCATAGCAATTGATGGCACGACAAATTTGGCTGAGTGATACATTGTTACAATTGAATTATACTGCAAATAGAGCCTAAATGGTCTAAAATTACCACTACCTCGTGATGTAAATGTGGAAGAATGCATTCCTAAGAAATTCAATGCATTTAGGAAAGTGCCCATATTGTGTTGATTCCATCATGGAAAAGAGGGATTTGGTTATCTTTTGCTATGGGCTGCACTGTTCTATCCAGGCAGGCAAGCGTAAACTATACAAATAATTCATAATTCCATTATAATTTGCATTCACACTCGACTGGCCCCTCGGTTATTTCATTCCGACCCCGTCTGCCTGTAATCCACTTTGGTTTTCTCAGCTACGAAAAGCGCTTCTCCAAACCCAATCTTGTGTGACAGGTGTGATGGAGAGCGGCCAATAAAAGCCCTTGCTGCCACCGCGTCTGAGCGCTGTTTGATTTCTGGCTGCCGTGCTCGCCGCCGTCATCCCCGCGGGTCTGCCCCCCCCCCACACACACACACACACGCACACCCGCTTGTGTGTCTGGGCCGGGCCGCAAAAGCAAACGCGTAGAGGTCGGGGGCAAGGGGCGAGAGCTTCTCTAACCGGAGAACGTCATCAAAGTAAAGGAACGGCCCTCCCGTCTGCGTTGTTGTCGTGCTGTTGGCTGTTCAAGCACCACAGCTGATGACAGGCTTTGTTTTTATTGTCACATGGTGTGGCGGGACGCTGAGGGGATGATGGATGTTTTTCTGCCGCAGCCTACCGCCTGCGGAATGCTGGCACGGCTCTGCGGGGTGCAGCAAAATGGTTTTACGGCTCAAGTAATTGGTGGCAGACCATTGCTCATAAGCGGTCTAATTAATCTCATTAAAATACGCTCTGCTATGCAGCCGCTTGGTCATAAAGGGCCGCTGTGACAGAGAGAGATTGCCTTAAGAACGGCTTTTTTCCTCCTGATAACTGTTGCATGACCCGTGATGATATTTCACAAGGAACCTGTTCGGCCAGTAAATGAAAATCAATAGAGTTGAATGTAAACCACGCTCGGCTATTCGTTGACTGTCATCCGGCTTGGTGGGGGAGATCCAGCTGTAAAAGGAGGCTTTCTCATTGCGCAGCTGGAGGTGGCTTTTGTCAAGTCTCCGTTCTATTTATTCAAGATGGCTCCCTGCTTGTCTCGCAAGGTGCACAACGTGGCGTGGATTAACGGAAAACCGCAATCAATTCACCCAGCAAGAGATGAGGCCAAATAACAGATAAGGTTCTTAGCATAATTCATACGGGCTCCAATCTGGCATGGATTAATGTGCTGTATTGACTTCTCAGAGCTTCCCGTCATGTGGTCCCTTCCGTTCATGCCCTTGTTGGAAAAGCAGCAAAGAATTGACCGCCGTTTAGCCCGACCACTTGCTGATAATATGTTGCAAAATTGACGACTATTTATCAGGTTCTATTCCTCAACGAAGTCAGGCTGAGTTGATGCTACACAGCTTGTCATTCTTTGGTTAAACAGCTGCAGTATCATTGTAGCATTTGAGCATGCCTGCCGGCTAGAAAAGCCAAAAATAAACACAGGCGTCTCCTGATACTGTCCCTTAGCCAGAGTCTCCACTTTGCTGAAGTGATCTACTTAATTACTGTCCTCAGGCTGCTTTACTACATGGCTAACAGCATCATGGCTAACAGCATCATCATATATATATATATATATATATATATATATATATATATATATATATATATATATATATATATATATATATATATATATATATATATATATATATATATATATATATATATATATATATATATAGATAGATAGATCACAGAAAGCTGCGTTCATGTAAGAGTAAGACCTTGTGTCAGCCACGTTTCTTGACAACCTGAATGACTTCTGACTTTCTCAAAGCCTGTTTGACCAACTAATGAATACAAACCTTTGCACAGAACCAAAGCAATCAATGTAAAAGGTTCTTACATGAAAACCATAATACGAATCATCACAAGAGGAAAGCCACACTGAGCAGCAGCTTTATCATCTCACCCTTTCATGTATTCTGCGCTCCAATGATTGAGGTTAAAAACGAAAAGCTGAACAAAACGCCCAGCGAGCTCCTTTTCACCAGGCATCTTTTCATCTCATCTCTGCACTGAGGCCATTGATCAGACATCTCGCAGACCGCTTTCAGACAGGAATTCTGCCGCGGTGACACCGCTCAGCATGTCTGTCTTTCGCTGGCCTCAATCAGAAGGTCGACTTACTTTAAAACTCGCGCCGCAATCCTTTGTTAAATTGCAATGCACCGTATATTCCCAGGAAGTATTATTTGCGTAGCAATTTTGCCACTGAGGCAAAAACTTCCACTTGCTTCATCTTTGCGAATATTATTGTGTCTCACTGAGCCAGCAAAAAGGTCACGTCAGCGTTGTGATGCGAGTGACTGTATAGCAGGGCATCATTACGGAGGCGCTCTGCCTAATCACCTTAGGTCACCTCAGGAGAGGCCATTCCACCATGCTTCCTGCCTTAATGAGGACAGTCAGCCCTCCATCTAATGAGCGGGGGCCATTTGCAACGCAACAACCCACAACAGACCGAAGCAGTGCCAAACAGCATCCTGGGATGCCAAGAATGCACTTTGAAGAAACATGGCCACACGTTAGACCTTCTTCAATAAACTTCAATGTTAGAAAGCACACATTGCTTACCTATTTGCAGTTGGTGCGGTCTGACGCAATAATTAAGTCTCTTCAGATTTCCCCCGCTGTGAGTGGTCATCCAGAGCACGTAACGCAGTTGTAAATTTTTTGTGCCTGTTGTGGGTTTTTTTGAGCCACCAAACTCCACAGTTAAGGATTAGATGTATTCCACCACGGTTATTATTGTATACACCCCCTTCATTCCACAAAAATGCCTGGTAGGTGCATTGAGCAGAAGTGAGCGATGCGTCAGGACCGACGGACTGTTCGTCGGTCCGTTACCGGGCGCCTGTTGTGCCGACGGACCGACGAGTGAGGGGGAGGCCTAAAATCAGGGCTGAATAAGAATGTCGCAACGGATGTGTTTCGTCCGTCGTCATAGACCGGGGCTCTGCATGTCGCTCTTTCATCCTTATGTTGCAGCTTAGCGTGGTTTGGGAAAATAAATCATGCTTGGTTCAGATTGACTACGTGGGCAGCGTAGCAAGCGACGTGTTTGAATTGCAATCAATGGAGTTTGGGTGATAGGGCGACATCTATAGCACGTGTTTGGTGCCACGGGACACGAAATGTGACGCAAGACAGCCAATCAGTTTTGGAAAGGGAAAAAAAGGAGATATAGTGCGGCCTTCCAGATTAAAAGAGCACATTTTCAAAGAAAGCTATAACTGATCTTTAAAAACTAAAGCGCTTGAAGAATTCTTAACACAAAATATATGTCATTTTAATGGCCTTGCGTGTGAACAAGGGTGGACTCAAACCTTAGCTCAGTTTGCTACTTCTTCTCTTGAAACCAAGAAGATAACAACCTGAATAACCACGAACAACGCTAAAAGTTATATGACAAACAGAGACTGTAAATAGGAAATAAAAGAGTGACCTTCCAGATTAAAAGCCGACATTTCAAAATAAGATAACACAGGTAAGTAAACAATACAAACTGGAGCACTTGAAGAATCCTTAACACATCACGAATCTCATCTTAATCCCCGTTGGTGAACACAGATGGATTCAGACATTGGTTCGGTCTGCTTGCTCTGTTAATGAAAATAATGTGGTACAACCTTTGCTAACAAAAGCTGCTGTAAGCAACTCCTCTGGCTGCTAATACACAACTGATTCCATCTGCTTCCACTCTCCCAGTCGCCCCATTACTATAATTATCATAAGAATATATATATATATATATATATATATATATATATATATATATATATATATATATATATGTATTCTCCATTTTCTGTTCTCTGTATTCTTTTGGTTATGCTTCCTCCAGTGTTGTAGTTTTAGGTTAGCGTTTCTATCCAATCAAAATTCAGCTAACTTGTGTCGCCAGGCTGTATGAAATCTGTCCGAGGTCTTCAGAATCAGTGAAAACAGTGCAGGCGTCTGTGCACTGAAAGTGAACAGGCACCTACAATTAATAGACAGTCGCGATAGCCAATCTGATCACGGGTTTTCGACCGTAAGAGCAGCAAGAAGGCCTCGCGTTGAATGTGACATACTATATGCGCCCTCTGATGGGATGGATTCGATGGGAGGCAGAGCTACACGGTGTAGCTTGGTTGATCTGCATTAACAATGTAGACTTCACCATAGCCAGCCCCAGGAACTTTTAGCAGAAAAATTATATCTACTTGCTTTTTTAACCCTCAATGGCTGAAAGAGAGGAACATGTCTACCAAGTCATTGAAGTCTTCTTGAGGAAAGAAAGAAGAATAGATTCTGTTGAAATCATTGTTTTGGGATACAGCCGGTTTGGTCATTTTCCTTTTTAATATGTTTTTGTCATTTTATTTCATTCCTTTTCAATTAATGGGTATCACGTGTCTTGATGCGCTTTAACTGCCGACGCGGGTTTATTGATGTTTAATTCCTCTGGAAAATAGCGGGTGTTGTACACAATTAAGGTGATGCAACGCCCAGTAATGCCCACCTGTGCTTCTGTACATGATTTCTCCAGCCCTGATGTCATAAATGATGGTATGATGAGAGGTATTTTTTCGAGTCGGACTAAGTAGGACATCACTGTAGGCCTACGCGTGAAATGCACGGACTGCCACTGCACTCTAGTTACCTCTCCTTGTTATTTTAATTGTTGAAACAGCAAATCTTTTCATGGCCTAAGATTGACGTTGGCAGGCTTAGTTACGACGCTCTTACGTACAGGTCTCATACCGGTCGCATATATTTGAAAATGTGATCGAGGTGTTGTGGACATGTTTCTGTTCCTCACCTGACTCAAGACAGCCATCTCTTATGTGAAATCTTCATCTCAGCCAAGGATCTCGAATCCTCTTTCTCATCAGCAGCAGTTGCTTACTATACAGATCTGGAACTTGTCAAGTCGGTGCAGCATTTGGTGGTGGGTGTGGGAAGGTCGATCCAAAATGCAGGGAGGCAGGATGAGCTCAGCAGAAATGTTCAAGTGCTCGCGGGAGCCGGGCGAAACACGAAAAAAGACACCGGAAAAGAAACAACAGAAGTAAAAACCAAACTCACAGGGAGGCAGTGAATTGGTGCAACTGGAACACGTACTGCGGACGGCAAAAACAACTACGTTAAACCTAGATATTAGACAATGTCCCGACAACTAACTGTAACTAAACTGGGACTTAAATAAACAGGACAATAATTACTCACAAAACCCAAAACAGCTGGATGGAACGAGAGGCGGAGGAAGCTGATTGGAGGAGACACTGGGGCTGGAACACGCTGATGACAGGAGGCACAAATTACACTAAGGACAGACGCGAGGGAAAAAACTCAACTTGAACCCAAAAGCGAAATGAACTGAAACTACGCAAAATCAACCGGCAACAGAAAAGACGTGACAGAACTTATGCCACGTAATAATTATCACCTTGCAGTTATAAAACAAATGAAAGATCACACTTCAAAAGTTTGAGGGAAAGTACTGGCAGATAAAGCGGTAATACCTGAAGGGTAAAGGTGACGGCCCTTTTGCCACAATTTAAATATCCTGGCATTTTAATGAAGACAAGTTTAATGAGACATTTTTTAAGCTGCTGGTGTTGAGGGATCATACAGATGTACATAAAGAATTTTGTTGACGTAGGGTGATAGAAAAAGCAGAATATAAATAAATAGATTGGGCCAAGTGAACCACAGCGCATCTTTCATCAATCTTTCATCATATGTTAATCAGATTCACACTGACACACGTGTCCACTGAAAGCTTTTGATAAGGACTTGCACAATTGGGTTTGAGTGGGTAGAATCTGGCCACTCAACTGTGGACATCTTCACACCCACTCCTCTTCTTATTTCTATATTCGGTTTTGCCAGCTTCTCAATTACTGTGCGAGTGGGCCGGTGTGAAAAGACAGGAGGGAGGCTGAGTTGGATATAGCAACATTCCCCGTCGGCCCACACAGAATAATTCTTTGTGATGATATAAATCTTATTAAATGCTGCGATAACAGGCCGATTGGGCGGCGGGATAAAAGCGGCAAGGTGTCCAATGCATACCTGGAGGAGTTCGGGGCTCACGATTGAACACACTACAGACGCGCTAGTGTGTAAAAATAGATTCGCACGGGGGCTTACATAAGTTCAGAGCGATGACTGAGCCTACGCTTTTGGAAAAAACTTGTGGGCACGCAATGCTGCTGCCGTCAAGCTCTTGCTCGGGACCTGCCGTGAACCTTTGAGCCAATGAATTTGCTCATGACTCCGTCCGTAACTTGAAGCGCAGAACTGTTAAAACACCATTGAAAGAATAAAGACAAATAGGTAGTATCTAAAACATACATTTCACAATTTCAGTGATTTGTGGCGCATTAGATCGGGAAGTCGAAAGTACTATGTCGACCAGATTGCTTCCCTATTCGAAGGCTTTGAAAAAAGTTTGCACGTTGGCGGTTATGTCTAAATGACTCCTTTTATCTTAAACCCTTGTGCACATCATTTGATTTACCTGCCAATGTAACCTTTTAAGCCACAATGTCGAAAGAGGGAAAATACTGAGGCAATTATGAATATTTTTTTTCTTTAGATCACTCAAAATATTCAGCGGCATCAGATCTATCCATACGTATGTAGGTTTTTACTTAGTTATTCATTCGCAACCCCCCCCCCCTTCCCGCAGTCATTATAAGTGCAAAAAAGAGACTGAAAAAAATGCAAGGACTGCATTAAAAAAAAAAAAATCACGTATTATAGCTTTGAATATGTTATCAACTCATAACAAAAACAAAAATCTATGCATAGCAATTTTTTGGGCGGTGGCAGTTACACAAAAAAAAAAAAAAAACATTTTTTGACCAAGTGGTCGACGGCTTTTGAAGTGTCATAAACTACATAATTTAGGATTTTTTTTTTCTTTCAACCACTCAAAACATTGTGGCCTTTTTCATATGACATGATAGAGCTTTGAATACCTCATTAACTCATCATAAATCTAGTCATAAAATTATGGGGGGCAATGGCAGTGATACTGAAAAAAATCCCCCTCAAACATTTTTCAACCAAGACTGTCGATGGCTTTTGAGTTGTGATATCATGTATTATTTTTTTCAACCTCTCTCAATGTTCAGTGGAATCAGAGCTATACATTTATATGTGTTTTGATTTCTTTTTTTATTCCCCCCCACGACCACCTCCAACCTGGCTCTCATGTGGCTGATTGCAATGGCAGCCATCTTGCTTTCCACTTTTACAGACACGTTTTGTTAGTTATTTTTTTGTTCAGTTTTGCTGATAACACTTTTGACAGTACATTTTATTATGCCATGATCGGTGTATCGAGTAATGAGAGGGAACGAACTTTACTGGATGCATCCAATCACCACGTATACTTAAAGTATATTCTGTTGCTGCCTAAAAGAGTAAAAGATTCCAATCTGGCTTCCTGACTTAGTTGTAGGGTTGGAGGATGAGCTAAAAAATAACAACAACATATAATTACATTTATCGCCACTTTTTGACCCCTTGGCACCAGACAATGAGGTGGTGCACAATTACTAAAGTTGTTATGTGTTCTGTATTGTACTAGTAAAGTTAGTGATGTTTTGTTGTCAACGCTCTTAGAAACCAAAATAACAGAAAATCTCTTAATAGCTAACTCTAAACGTTGCTTTTGACTTGAGGCCTCTAAAATGAACGTGTTGAGCAAGATTGTAGTGTGGATTTTTTAATGTATAGTGGAAGTGGTTGCATTAAAAAAAAAAAAAAAAAAATCCCAAATCAGTAAACCTGCAAAATGAGCATAAGTGCCTTTGGAAAGCTCGTAAGCTGGCAAACCGACACCTGAACACACCTCTGACCTTTAGCGGTGCAGACACTTATTCTACTTTTTCATTTGCATACATAAGATAAAGGTGATGGTGAAACACCTGTGCTCTTGGCCGCTAAGAAAAAAAAAAAAAAAAATCATGACATTTTGTCGAGTAAAAACGCTGCCAGCAATTTCCTGAACAGCTAGGGAAAAAAGTGCATCTCCAAAAATACCGCAGCAGAACATTTGCCTTTATTATGCAGCACCATGAATGTGGCTCCACAGTAGATTATCTTCAATTTAGATGATATTTTAATAACGGCTTTGCAGACTTTTGTATGCTTAAAGCACAGCAAAAGAGTGAATCTATTGAATCGTGAATGATATCAGCACATCAATAAATAGGTGGAATAAAGACGTGAAGAAATAGCTGGCATGCATACACCACTGTGGTGACGTCTTGTGCTGGGATTTATTAGGGTTTACCCCTTTATACCATGCTTTTGCTGGTACTAGGGAACACAAACGATCACGGCTATTTACATGCCGACCTTAAAATACCAACGAAGCATTGGCACTGCTTCACCTCCCCGCTCGGAGCGCGGAAAAAACCCATTCCATGCTCTGTCGTAACAAATCCCGCTTTGGAAAGACTTGACACCCACCTTTCCCATTCGGCGTTCTCCATAAGCAACTCATCCTCCTACTCATACTCCCACTCGGCCTAGTAATCCTTAAGGTTTTGTTTCACCGCCACGCCGATCATGTCTCCCCCACAGAACGCTGACGAGCCAGAGAAATACTTCTGTCTTGTTGAGTACATAATGACCTAGAACTTCCCAACGTGCTTCAAAAACACCAGTCAAGCCGCAAATTAGCTGTATCTACAAACGTACTACAATTTCTTCCTGAATGTTTTTACCGGAATAGCTTCCTACAGTTCAAGTAAATAGGACCGCTAAGGACTTTTTCGGCGATGAATCACGCCAGGCGACGCTTAACAGCTTGAGAGAGCTGAGTAAAAACAAATGAAGGGCATAAATTCAAGGTTTATCGTTCACTTGGTTATGGCAGCAAATGAAACGCTTCATTTATCGCTGAATGATTGCTTCATGAGGGTGTGGCCCATACTACTCTGGGAATGAAGCTTGTGGAAGCTAAGTGGCTCGGCTCAACTGAAAAGGAGGTAGAGGGGAGCCTTCTTGCCCTCTGTGGAATTTACCAGCGGGTACACCGCAGATTCCAGGAACAAATAGAGGGCGTGCCTATCATTCTTGCCCATAGGGGATGAGGGGGTCGACCACGCTGTTTGTCTACCCGTCCCCAAAACATCTTTTATCCGGTCTTTTCTCCCGGAGGAGGAATTCTGCCGGATGCCCCCATCAACCAGCCCGCACCGATATGGACTAGGCCGTCTCTACGGCATCGAGGAGATACGCTAGGCACATCGGCCCAAGAGCACTCATGCGCACTTATTCAAAGAATCAACACACACGTTCACTGTAACTGCCTCAACACCTCTGTGAGTCATGCGACATGACATGCCTTGGCGACCATTTTGAAAAGTCCTCGCGCAAGAAACCGAATCCCAAGTCGCTCCCAGTGGATCTCGCAGTGCCCTGCGCGGCACTCAGCCTGCGTGTGTGTGAGTGGGTCTAAGTGCATTGCACGTAGCATTTAAGATGAAAACGTCCCGAATGCACCGTGTCACTAGCGCAGCAAGTTCCATTTTATGACATCGACTGAAGCCAAAGCCTCCCCATTGTGATGCGGCCTCTTGAAATCATCGAGCAATGAGACGTCTCTTCTGAAGTCGCTTTTGTCAGGTATTAAGAGCAGAACAGAGAGTACACTTGAAGAGCAGCTGCAGCAGCATAATTAAAAGCAGCGCAGCGGGCCAGCCAAAGAGGCCGCATAAGTGCCACGTGTTTGCCAGCGCCACTGTAGCACACCATCTTTATACGTCGATCCGTGTGTGCGTGCGTGTGTTTGTTGGTCATTTCAACATGCACCCGCACCAACTCCCAGCGCCGGTCCAGCTTTCATGTGACAGGATACTGCTGAAATAGGTCACTGGTGCGCCATAATTAGCTCAAAGGTTCAAGACGGTCAATTACTGATGACGGGGACCTGATATTTTGTTGACAGGGGACTAGGTATTTTATTGACTGGGCCCAATTGCTGTGTGGTTATTTATTGTATATGTTTCTCCATTTATTCCTGTTGGTTTCCCCTCAATGCCTGCTGACGTCCATGGGCTTCCCATGACCAAGACAGCTACAAGATTTGTTGTATCCTTTTTCAAAATCAAGAGAACAAACAAATCGGACTACCTTCACGCTACATTTACGGAGCGTTCAATCGCAGTCCATCGTGAAGGTAATACTACAGGGGAAAAAAGTACGGTAACAACAGGGCTACGAGCTAAACGCGGTTGCAAATTTATAGCATGATGAGTCATCACTGACGGCAGGACATCTTACTGAGTAATACGTATCTTCAAGACCAGTCTAACATGTGGTCAAGTAATCATATTAAAGGTACTTAACTGATATCATCATTAGTTAGTTTTAGGAAGCTTCCAAATGTACGTAGGTAACCTGACAGTACGGGAAAAAGCACAAATTACTCCATGAAGAAACATTTAGAACCTACTTGTAGATCCATCCAAGGTTGGGAATCGGGAAAGGATCCCGGTCAGTTCAAAATAAACACCGTTGTCACTGGGGTTGGCCATTGTTTGGAGTTGAACGAGTCCCGTTCCAATTCGGGTCCCGTCATTCCGGGTTCAAATGATTCTCAATTCCCGAGAATCAGAGACATCATCGTAAGAGTATGCGGAGAAAGCGGAAATCCACACTATTAGGAGCTACGGAGACGCGATTAGAAATACCAATTAGGAGTTATGTCAGCATCGCTCGATACTCTGTCACGAGCATGAGCACGTGTTTGCTTCCCGTGAGGTCAAAAAATATAGCGCTATGCATTGTTTATCTTGTCAGAAGCCCGTAGCCCCAATAAAATGATTTCTGGTTGGCCTTTTCTGACAATGGGGAATGGGCCTCCTGCCGCTCATGGTATGCTTACCGCATGTGCTGACGCGGAAGGCATTTAATGAAGCGTAAGTCGTCTCGGGGTATGCACATCATTTGGTTCCGTCGTTTTTCAGGTGGAAAATTTAGAACGGCTGGAGTATTTAGACTTCAAATTGCTGCAAGATCTAGAAAGAATTGATAACATGAAAATGTAATCACACTTCTCACACGGTGCGATTCAAAACTAGTAATTAATGATAAACACAGAACATCACATGATAAAACTAGAGTGCTTACCAGAATTACCGTATTTATTTTTCCTCATTTTCAACCCCCATATTCGGGGCGTCGATACCCACATGACTCGAAACCAGACTCAATTAAATTAGAATGTGAAATAAGTCATATTTAATTTACAAGGCTTAAAATGATTATATATACCTCTAATTCGACTGATTATGAATCCGTTTTTCAAATGCACTTTTGTCGAGCGCCGCATTCTTGCTTTTGTTGTCAACAACGAGGCTGCGTGGAACATTTTTCCGGCGGACTTTGACACATTATGAAAGGAAACGATGGCCTGACTTTTCCGTTCAAGACAAAAACGCCAACGCATTGGCATGATGCACATGGATGTCAGCAGATGGGGGAGAAACACAGAGAGAGGAGCGACCGATCCACACTCGGATCTTGTCATCACTTGAAGGCTTCAGCAAAGAATTTCTGTACCTCCGTTTCGAATAAATTGGTAAATAAGCTGATTATGCAAATCGACTATCATTTATGATAGATATGTTTGTTGTGATAAAGATGAATTAGTAGTTTGTAAAATATATATCTAGATAGATAGATAGATAGATAGATAGATAGATAGATAGATAGATAGATAGATAGATAGATAGATATGCACTTTTGAAAAGGACCTTTGAAAAAATAACGCAAATGAAGTTTTTAAGGAAAAATATCACAATTACATTATTTTCCATAATTGTTCAGCTCTAGCACTCACTAAAGTCTAATCGAATAAACAAGGGAAAACTCTGAATGTGTTAATTAGATGGCTAACCTCCAAATGTTTCTAGTCGAAAGCAAGGCACCTTGGTTTCATGGCATCAGAAACAACCGGCTCGCCTTTCAAGGTTATTCAGTACTTCAGCGTCTAGTCACCCCCCCCCCCCCCTCTTTTTTTTCAATTTTACCTTAAATAGATTTCTCTGAAAGTGAGAAAAAACATCTTTACCGGACAAACCGCCCGATGGCTGGGAATCGGAGCCAAAAACAACACTGCCCTCTAGTGGATGCAGCACGACACGACTAGTGCCTTGCCTTTTTTTTTTTTTTTCTTTTTTGTCGGCTGTCAATTGGAAAACGGTTTGGCATGCCTGCTCGCCGTTCAGAGGCCTCGGGTTAGATTCCCACGCCTTCCTGTGTGGAGTTTGAATGCCCTTCCCGTACTCACGCGGGATTTCTCCGGGCACTCAGATTTTCTCCCACATTCCAAAAAACATGGGTACGAATAGGTATAGTGGACAAGCCAAATTGCCCTTAGGTGTGATTGAACGATTGGTTTGTCTGTGTGCGCTGCTATTTTTACAGGCGCCCTCCCATCGTCTTGCACGAAGCGGCGACAAATTCGCCTCGTGTCTGATGAAAATGAATCATCAGCTACCCGCCGCAATACGGCACAAAATTCCTGATGAATCTCTTTGTAATGTTTTCAATGACTCTGTGGTCATACCCAAAAGAGATGTCCGAGTTATTAAGTAAAGAGGTTTTTTGTGTGTAAAATCTTCCGCCACGCGCAAATGAGCTGAGGACGTCGGAGTGGACCAGTGTGCGTAAAGATATTGTCGATTTTAGCAAAGGCGGACAACATCATGAGTCGTTCAAAGTAAAATACCGAAATAGTTTGGTCAAAATATTACTTCGGCCATTGTTTTTAAGCTAATTAGGGTGGGTGGAGGGGGCGGGTGTATTTGCACATCAAAAAGGTGGTTTTATCTTCCGTTTGCAAGCAAGCAGGGGCTTAAATTAGATGGGGAGTAAATCCAACATTACGAGGCCGGGATGCTACCACCTGCATTACATGGCACTTGCTCTCATTTTCACTTGCTGGGCCAAATTAAGGGTCTTAAAAGTGCGCACGGTGAGGAAGGCACGGAGAATGCGACGCGGACCACGGTTAGTGTTCAAAAAGGGTAAAAGGTGCAGTGGACGGCATCAGTCACTTTTACACCTTTATTTGGGTTCCCAATACACAAATTGAAGAGAAGCATCTGCTTTAGATCTCAAGAGACACCAAAGGCATTGACCAACAATTGTAAACGTGAACTGCAGTCCTATTTACACCATCTTGTAACAGAAATTGGTATTTTCAGACAATTACATATATCAATACAATGGTGGTGCGACTCGCAGTACAATCAAAAAGGCCTCTTACAATTTCCACCGCTGGACCAGAAATGCACTTTTCACAGATGTCACAATAGCTTCCATTGCCTATCTAAACCGGGTCTGCCTGCGGAGCTGGTGTGCTGCTTGTGGGAGACCCTAAGGGACGAAAAGAAATGAAGATAAAGCAGCAGGTGCCCCAGGGAGGTACCAAGGTTCTGGTGTCTTTACATTTGATGAGGTGGTGAGCCCCAGCACAAACAGGTACTAAAACACAAAGATTTGTTCCTATATTAAAAAAGTTCACAACCTGAGATTTTTAGTGGAACATTTGGGATAAAAACAAATTCACCATGTAAACTGCTGTGATGGCTGCAAGCGCGAGCTTTGCGGCTTCCCTTTGTTTTGGATTTTCCAACATGCGCATTCAATTCACGTAAGTAAAATGTCCGTCGCGCACAGCTCGATGCATAACGCTGTAACCAAGGACAGCTTCACAAGAATCGTCAGCGGTGCGGGAGTCGAGAAATCCAAATAACTTAAGACAAATATTCTTTTTCCTTCAGTCTGCTCAACGGTAATACGGTAGCGTGTGGTTATAAATTCATTCCTTGGGCACTTAGTAAAGAGTCCAGCATGTCAAAAGTGTCTTTGTAATCAGTGTGTTGGCCGTTGGCAGTCGTCAACAGGCCGTTGGTACCGTCGTGGGCGTGGTGCTCCATCATCCTCTGCCCGCCGTCCGAGTAGTGGGCCGAGCCCATCGCCGCCTTGGAGCTCCTGCCGCCCTTGGACGAGTGATGGGCGTGGTGGTGATGGTGACCCGCGTCAGGATGAGGCCTCTTTCGGGAGGAGCCCGAGCCGCAGTCGCCGGCGTGGCCGGGGGGAGCTCGCTGGGACGCGGCGTCCGCCCGGCAATTGCCGCCCAGGGAGTACTGGTGGGAGTGGCCGTGTTTGGAGTGGCGGTGGCCGGCGTGCTCCTTGTGCTTTTCTTTGCCGTGATCGGAGCCGGCGTGGCGCTCCGCCGAAACTTTGATCCTCATCTTCAGCTCCTCGCTGGTCGCCGAGCCGTTCTCGGCGAAAGAAGCGGGCGCCCGAGTCTTTTTGGAATTGGATTTGTCTCGCCTGCCGTCGCCCGGCACCGTCTGACAGCGCTTCTTGTGATGGTGCGAGCCAGAGACGGGAGGGGGCGCGTACACGTCTGCGCCGGCCTCCTCTTTGATACCGTTCTGCAGAGCCAGCTCCGCTGCATGTTTCTCTCTGTACTTTTCTAGAGTTAAGACTTTCTGCGGCCGCAAAAAAGGCCCCGCGTTTCCAGCTAGCTGCGGCGCTTTACCGGCAGAGCCGCCGGCGGTTTTGTGTTCCTGTTTCAACACGTTGAAGTCCGAATGGGGGGGCTGTGAGAAAGGGTCGCCGAGCGGCTGGTAGGAGGCATAGGGCCCCGCCATGGCACCGAGGGACATCTCCGCAGAGTCCGACGCCGAAGCGGAAGGGAAAAAGGAGGCGGCGACAGCGGGAAGGGCGTCCGACGAAGACCCCTGGAATGCACCGTCCGCAGCGGGACCGTCCGTCTTTGGCTTCTTAGCGGCTTGTATGGCCTGAAATTCATTCAACGCCAAGTGTCAGAAGTGGAGCGGAAGCCGCCCACCTGACGAGCGAAGTCCACATACCCTCCAGTTACGTATCCTCTTCAGCCTGCTAGGCGTCTTCTCCAGAATCTGGAGGAATTCGTGCGTGAGCTCTGCAAGCACAAAGAGTGGCGTCAGGGGCCGCCCGCTCCCCGACGCGCCCTTCCCGGGACGTCTCACCGTCCAGCAGCTGCAGCGTCACCGTGCGGTCCACGTACTCCCACCAGTGCTTGCCGTCCGTCGACACGGGGATCTCCCAGTTGGACCACTTGCAGGCGAGGTGGATACACACGCAGGCTACCACAGTGGGCCGATACTGCAGGCAGAAGGTGGTGAGGTGCAAACTGTCGGGAAAGATGACAACAGCGGGACACAAGACGTAGGTCAGCCGAGGGCTTTAAAAAACAAACAAACAAACAAACAAACAAACAAAGAAAAAACACGCACATTCAATCAAAGCACAACAACTTTCCACCAAGCAGAACACTTGAATTCAGCTTATGCGTAGACGGGCAAAACGATGACATGTAGCAGCCACTTGCGGGTAATCGCTGTTCCTATTTAGAATGCTCGATCGCTTACAACGAACAAGTGAAGACGGGTGCTTTGGAAACTCTCCCGTTTCAATTATTAGCATAAATGTCTTTATAAATGAATGCAAAATGAATCGGTTGCGCGTCTCGGACGTCTTCGCTTCGGGTGTTTGTGTTGCCAAGCACGCCCCGAGCGACGAGACTCATACGATACCGGATATGCTTGAGCCTTTTGCTACAGTTCCTAAAATGAAGACAAAGGAAGGTCACTGGTCGTGTTAAGACAATGAGTGGTGACCTCCTGCCGTAACGTTGTGCGCGCGCCATCAAATCTGTTCTACGTCGTCATCGACCGCTTAGAAGTTAAAACCATGAAATTGAGGACACGAAAGGTCTTCCAAGACATTCGCGCCCACGCGGAATTCACATTCACTTTGCAGTATAGTTTTTTGGGTATTTGTTAGTCGTGCTAGTCCGTACTAGTCAAAAGGCTACCATCTGGGTGTTTTTGACCTATGCACTGTGTACCAAACAGCGGCGAGAGGTAAAGGACACCACTACATTCCACGCTGTGCATTCAACCCCTCTGTGCCAAAGCCCTTGTACAATACACCGCATACAGCAGCCTGGCTGTTTCTGGATTCTCAGGGTCCAGTTGCACACAGGGTGATGGGCACAGGAAGGGGGCCTGCAAGACATGAAGCTATAGTGCGCCATTAAAGTGCAATAATGGGAACAGGATAATAACCTGTTGGTAGCCATGAAATAGGAAGTCTGTGCCAAATCCTTGCTTGCTGTAAAAGGAAGGAGAAAGTTGGTTTTAGAAGCCAGTTCACGGGTTGCTACAACACAGTCATGGTCGTTGGGGTGTCACGGTTTCAATTTCTCTTGCCTCTTAAGTCTTTACCCCGGTCACGTTTGATTCAATAGGAATGGGCGCCGGTGCCAAGACTCTGCTCGGGCGCTTTGTTTAGTCAAGCGCAAAGCCCATCATGCAAATGCCGGTGAGCGCCATTTAAGCGGCCTCGGTCCGCTTATCGGCAAACTCCGTCCCGTTCGGTTCCCTTGAGCTCAAAAGTGAACGCTACGCAGACAAGTGGGGACGCCAATGTAAGAGCGAGCGTTTCATTGTACCGACAAACTTGCTTCTTCACTGTGCCCCTGACAATATACACTCTGAGCTGACAAGAGACCGGCCTTAGGATTAGATTTTGTAGGGAAAAAATGTGATTCCCACTATTATGAACACTTTCCTGCGCCTACCATAGCATTTTTGTTTGGCAGTTTCAATCATTAATTTTCACATACGTCTGAGGAAAAAAAACGACATTTTTACTGCAACGCAACCAGGCCGAATGTGCCCATCCGACAATGTTTTTTTTTTTTTTTTAAAACTTTGATCCAGACCGGATATTTGGACAACTGCGGTTAAAGAGCCTGAAAGTATTGGTACAATGCAGCGATCAAACTTAAGTTCCACTGCTAACAAAAGGTGTTTTGAATCTCGAGAACCAGTGACACCCCTGATAGGTTTTGACTCAAAATTCATGCATTTGCAGAAGACAAACTTGGTTCCCAAATTGCACCTGGTTTAAGAAAAATAGCACCTTGACAAGACTCAATCGTTAGCGCAAAAACAAAAGCTCACAAACCTCGTACGAGCTGGGAGCACCGCACAACATCTGTGTGTGGATGATCTATAGTTATTTCAAAACCTGCAAACAAGACAAAGAAGGGTGAGGCATTAAAACATGGAGGTTTAATTTATCGCAGAGGAAACACTCAGACACATGCACACACTGCATGTCATGAATGACGCGTCAATGACCGCATTCTGTTTAAACTGAGGTCGGGTCTGTTGGCAAATTCAACAAAGCCGGGTTGGATTTGTCAGGCGTATGCATTCCGATACGGATCCACTGATACCGGCAGAGATCCGCCCCCAGTCCTGCAATGCCTGCTTGCATCCACAATGTGTCACCCATTAAGTATAGGGTAATACAAAAATAAGTATCGGGAACGGGAGATCGACAGACAGGCGGATCTGTGCGGCGTCTGCTGTAATGCGCACTCTGTACCGGTGTGTCATGGTAAAGAAAGAGCTCAGCCGAAAGGCGAAATTCTCAAATTATCGCTTGATATTTGCACCTGCCCTCACTTATAGTCGCAAGCCGTGGATCCTGAGCGAAAGAACAAGATCCCCAATACAAGCGGCTGAAATACATTTCCTCCGCAGGGTGTCCAGATTCTCCTTTAGAGATAGAGCGAGAAGGCCTTTCCTCCAGGAGGCGTTCAGTGTCGAGCCGCCGCTCCTCTATGTTGAGAGCAGCCAGATGACGTGGTTCGGGCATCCGGCTAGGATACTTCCCGGATACCTCCTTAGTGAGGTTTTCTCAGTATGTCCCACCGGAAGTCTTGTGCACTGTAAATGTGCAATGCGCCACGGCCACCTCAGTAATCGCTCCCCATAAATGACTCCACCAACTAGTTGATTGTTGGTGATAGTTTTGTTGGTCGACGCAGTGTCGTTCTCCTCGCAAGGCTTGACATTTGACATACTCGGCTCGGTGCCTATTTTAGTTGCCAAAATAAGTTTGTTGTGCTGCCTTTTTTCATTCTAACGGGCTTCAGAAAACATTACTTACTCCACGTCTGTTGCCATAAACCCAAATCACTTCCAAACCACTGACGATACAACTCTGTCTTTTAGAAACAGTTTGCTTTCTTTAGCAGTAGCCATGTTGCCCTAGCCTTCTGTTTGGTGTGAGCGTGAAGTAAGTAAGAGGGATGCGGGAGCTACAGAAGGTCACGAGAAGGCATGGGTTGATAACCGGATAGGCAATATATTCTGGTTTTTAAAAGCGACCGTTATTTAAAACCACCCAAATCTGTCAAAAACCGGTAAGTTGTTTTTCCATCCCGCCTCAACTGCAACAGCGGTATGCAGTGGGATCCTCCTGTCAATGATTCCTCCTCGGCTGCAACAGCCAACCACATTGTCTATTTCCTACTTTTATGGGATTTAGTATCAATATAATTTTGGTCCTGCAGCTGAATACAGTGGGTGAATGGCTAATTAATGCAGGTAACGTGGCTAACACTGTATTATATGTCACTTTCACACAGCCTTTTACATGCTATCGCCCAAAGTTGTACGCAAGCTGTCTAGCCTGCTTGAGTGTGGCTGAACAAGGCGAAAGAAAATCAAACCTTTCCTCCCACCCAAAAAAATAAAGTCAGCCGTGGGGAAAGATTTCGGTTTTTGAAGACGATCTTGTAGTGATGTGAGTAAGCTAGTGAATGAGTGAGTGAGTGTGAGCGAGAGCATGTGGGGAAATACACTCTTGCGAACATAAAATGACAGAATCCACATTGAAATATTGATACACAGTCCGAATGAATTGAAATAAAACTACCGTCACTTAATGGTAACTTACTTCAAATAAATCATTCTGTAATTCTGTAACAATATTTAACAAAACTTGATGTTCTTTTGCATGTGCAAAAGAAGTAAAGCTAATCAGAGACCACCCTCCCCAAATTTTCCAATGGTAGGATGCTATATATGTCCATATAGCTAAGCCCCCCCATATCAGAACAGGAAAAACACGTGTAAAAACTCACCCAATGTTTGCAAAACATGCGTATAAACAGCTCACCCAGTGTTTGCAGAACGATGGTTTCCAGTATGCCGAGCTCGTGTGACTGCTGATGGAATGCCTGGAAAGTAACAAAGGATTAGACCACACATCTGTTCAAGGATGTAATGTATAGAGCCTTGTCATCTGCTGTTCTTTGTTATAGAACATTTAATTAAAATAAATAAAACAAAATTATTTATACATGGATGCAATTATGATTAAATTGCATGTAGCCCATAAGAGACATTTGTAACTTGAGGTTTCATTTGTAGCTTTATCCCTACCACACGCTTTATTTCAGTTGAACTTGGGCTCATTTCACACTGCAGGGCAAAATGCTCAATTGCGGCTTTTTTGTGACGTTCACATTTCCAGATAAACGTGACTTGTTTTAATGCTAAAAACGCCCCAAACTGTCCCACATGCGCAATGACGGCATAGTGACATCACAGACATCAGAGGTGGGCAAACCGCGGGCAGCTTCCGGCTGTTTATCACCACTAGTTTAAGTTTACTGTAAAAATTTGAATTATTGTAACACAAAATGCTTAACTAATTACTAATATTTCTTAACATAGATTAGTGAGCGAGTTTGTGCAAACCTTTATCTATTTTGCATACACATCTCCCACTTAACACAGAACTGGAGAGCAACTGATACTTTGCATGTGGTGTCATTTCATCAATGAAGGAGAAGTAACAGAGCTTTAGCAGTGGCAGTATAGCATGCAACCCTAGTTATATATAATCCTTGTTCTAGAAATGAAATTAAAAAACAATATGAGCTGTGCGATGTAATTTGCAATCTAGCAAAAAAAAATCACCATATGAACATTAAAGAAATGTCATCAAATACAGATATCAGAATGTATGTGCATCAATCTCAGTTTACAAACGTGATTTAACTTGATTCTACTAAACATGAAGAGATGTGTTTATCCTGCAGATTGTGTGGTCTGAATCAGCTGAAACGTTCAATTCCTTTTCATGAGGATAAAAACATCCAAGGGCATCATAGTAACTCACATTGCTTTTCGTGTCAAGTGCAGGCTCTTGGGGGTTTATGCAGGCATGGGCTATTTTGATGACGTGCTCTAGTTTCCGGGGCTGTTCCTCAACTTTAGCTGCCAGGAACAATGTTGTTTGGGAGATAATCTATAGTGACAATTGGCATTCATTAAAGGCCGATGGTATCTGTTAATTACACCAGCATGTCTCAGCACACACTTTACAAGACTTACATTTCTGTGGAACTTGGTGAAAGAGTGAATCATATAAAATCTGTGCATGTATACTATTGCGGTGTTGATGATCAGTTGAGAGCTGTGCCCACAGTTAAGGGGGGGGGGGTGATGACGGCTTTAAAACGGTTAAATAGAAACACGTTTCGTGACTGTAAATTAAATATAGTTGTTGGCACGTGTAAGTGAAAAACACTTCCGATTCCAAAAGAGAGCAGAATAAGATTTCACTTCAAAGTGACGGCATAACTATTCGCAATCTGATTCTGCAACGATTACCTCATTGTGTGAGCTAACAATGAAAGGTACAAAACAAAAGCTAACCTAGCGTGACGACTGGGACACCACCGGTAAGTTGTGATTAATGTCATCTGAGAGACCTTGTGTATTTTACTAGCAGTGCTTCACCAAAGGCCAAAAGAAAATGTAGGAACGCTTCGTGATACGCATATCGAGATGAGAACCAAATATGCACCGCTAACAGTTTGATAAGCTAATGCTAATCTAAGTTAGCCGTTATCCAGAGAGCGAGCCTCTGGCTCAAAGGATACACGTTGAGCCTCTGGCCAATATCTTGGATGAGATTTGCGGCTTGTTGTCGGTAAGAAAGTTCCCTGTCAGCCTCGATCCCGCAGCGTCGAGACGGCGTGTTTTCGAGCTGTTCCCGGGTGAAGAGCCATTTCGTTGAGGGTACCCGGTGCACCGCCATTACGCTCCCACAACCAAGCCCGACCGGGTAGCATCCGGAGGCAGCGAGGTGACTCGAGAACCGGAAAAACGTCAACAAAGGCCGAGCTGCTGCCACACTTCGTGGCCCGGCAAAATTATAGCGCCCTCTAACGACTGGGAATCCAAATGGGGATTTAAATTAAATTGGCTCCTTGATTTATGACTTTTTCTTCTCGACGTTTTTAAAATCAGTTTTTGGAACAAAAAGAACCATTTATTAATTCGATTTTTTTGTATGAGGCGTATTTTAGCAACTCATAGCATTCACCACTGTCCAGGTATTGCAGGTATTGTCTTTCTGCAGCCAGTAGAGAGAGCCTCCATTTCATAATGGAATTCATCTCCTTGGTCAGCAGGCTAGCTCCAATTTTGTCCATTGATTTCAATACAGAATCTGAAAAGCTCATAGGAAATTGCTTAACCAAGAAGATCGACTATGTAAACTATTTTAAAAAAGATAACGCTTCTGTAGAATGTAAAATAAACACAGTTACGCTCAAATTGTATAGTTCCATCCACTAAATTAATGAGTTGAAACAAATAGCGTTTTCGCTTGACCAGAAGTGTCCACAAATCACTATTAAGTCAAAAGGTAAAATGTGATGGAAAACAGCTGGGGTGCGGTCCTCGAGAGCACCTCCAGCTCGTTTTGAACTTTCCATGGAACCCTGCTCCAAAACACTTGATTCAAATAATCATCGTAGTTTTCTGGCTGCAGCAAACTTTGATGATGAGCAAATCATGAATGAGCACTGTGGGTTTTTTTTTTCGTAATACCCTTTTTTTTTGGGGGGGGGGGGGGGGGGGGCGTGACGTGCAGCGTTGCGCCCCACGAGGACAGGTCGCTATGGCAACTGGTGCCCGCCGGGTGGGTCAATCACGCGGACTTGGTCAGCCCGTGTCATTAGTGAACATGTGATGTTTTATCACTACGGCGCCACTTGTGTACCAGGCTATCTCTTGTGTTTGCTGGGACAACACGGTTCAGTTTTTGTTGTGGCACTCATTTAGACTTGCAGTGCCGTATCACTTGACCCTTAGTTTCTACATTTGATCTTAATCTATTCCACTTTTGTGTGTTTACAACGTCACAACAGAAACGGACCCCATACTGGATGGGCTTCGCAATAATAGTGAAGACTATAACGAGGCGGCAACTGTTCATTATCTGTTGCGAGCTGGTGACAGCTGAGCTGATTGACTCTTATCACACAGTCTCCAACCGGGCCCTCGATCAGGCTTGTCAAAGAATTTGGTGCGCAACAATTTACAATTAAAATATTTTGATTATCCATCTTGTCATAGACTTTGCAGTAGATTTGGGGGGGGGGGGGGGGGGGTATAGTAAGAGACATGGTCACACAGGGAGACTCCCAGGCCCATGGGCCAACCTCCTCCCCTCCCTTCCCCTTGTCCCCCTCACCTCTCACGCGGGTGTGACATTTTTCAAGCGCCTCATAGAAATCGCCAAGCAGCTCGCCGACATGACGGACTCCAAACCGCCGGACTCGGCAGCAGCCAAGGAGCCCGCGGGGGTAAACGGTCAGCGCGAGGAGCAGGCGGACTCCCCCAAGCAGCGAGAAGACCGCCGGCGTCACCAAGCCACCAACAGTAGTCAGGGGGAGCTGATCAAGATGGACCAGGAGATGAGGATTACCGAAAACATAGAGGACGGAGGTAAAGTTAACACTGTGCGGAAAAATTCACAAACGGATGTGCCGAGGGATACCCATGACGGTTTTCATTTGAGTCAGAGAGCATCTTGATAAATACAAGCATACTCCCTTTTTGCGTATTTGTTTATCACGTGATTTGGCGACATGGTTAATTGTGCATTTCAACGTGCAGGACGTGTTATTGGTTGAACGCAGAAAATGATTTTTGTGGTGGAAGAGTTTTCAACATCAAACCAGTGGTTCTAAAGCGTTTTATCTGACCCAACAACCCCCCCCCCCCCAAAAAAAAAAAAAAAAAAAAAAACTAAATAAACGACATTTAACGTAATATTCAAGGAAAAGTTTATTAAAAAATATTTCATGGCTCAAGTAATGAACGACCAGTACGGCCTCACCTGTTTTCCAAGTTTGCGTTCGATGCTCTGTAGCTGAGCGGTGATTGGTCGTTACCTGAGCAACTGTGACGTAATTTTCAGTCAAGTGGGGGAAAAGTAAAAAAGGGCGAATTTTGCAGATTCATTCATATCCCATAAACACAATACAGTACAGTACTAAACCAAATACTTAGTTTCGACGAGTGGGACCGCAATGGACATACTGCCAAGATTTTTGAATAAACAAAAATTAAAATATTTTCTTCCTGAAGAAAGAGTTCATTAACTATATTATTTTAAGCCAGTGTAACATTATTGAGAGCTGGAACACCAACATATGCTTTAATACCAGGGTGTAATAGAGCTTGTTCAACTAAAACGTATTGCACAAGGAAAAAAAAAACAAGCTATTTGAAAATAATCCATTCTAAAAGCTTAGATACAAATGTCTTTTATTTAGAAGTAAAATAGGGCTCCATTGTACTTGAAGCTCCAAACTTGATTAGATAAATAAGGCACTTCAACAGTTTTCTGTTTGAACATTTAATTTTGTGATTCTTTCACATAACTCTTGTGCAGTGCTCTTCTCAAAGAGTACGTTTTTAACCATTGTTGCATTTACAGTATGCCAATGCAATGCAATACAAGCAAGCGGGAATCAGGGCAAAAGAGTTAAGGAAAAACTCTTTTTCCCTGATTTCCGCTTGCTTATAAACATTTTTAGACTTGCAGTCAGATTGTGTCAATGTACAGTATGTCAAGCTTCCAGAAGAGAACCTTGCATGTGCCATCTGAATCAAAAATAATCGTGCTTTTTGGTAGAATGATGAATTTTAGGGGAAAAAAAAAGTTAGGAGTGGATCCTCGAGTCGAATGTCACCATGCCTCATGATCCTACCTGCAGGTCTTCTGGAGAGCAGCATGCGCCTGAAACCACATGAAGCACAAAGCTACCGCAAAAAGGCCTTGTGGGTGTCTTGGGCGTCCATCGGAGCCACCATTATCCTTGCCATTGCTGCCTTCAGTGAGTGACTGGACTTTGTAATGTTCAAAGGAAAATAAACTGCAAATTTGTGAAATCCATTACAAGAGCTGCATTATATAGTCAAATAATTGATGCTCAGGTTCGATTCACCCTATTAGAAATGTAGTATTTTTTTTTCATAATATGCTCATTATTATGGCAGTGATGTGTAGTGGCGTGGAAAAACAATGGATCATACTGACAACTGTTTGCAATGTACATAAAACTGGTGCACAAAACATCAGAAACACATGTCGTTATGTATCATAGTTCCATATCCAGAATAATTAATTTGGCTCAGGATTTAAGGATAATGTGCGCTATCTGTTCCACGTATTATTCTGTACTACCATGAGTAATGACTAGAGAAGCACATAAAATAGTGCTGACCTTTGTCAATTGTAGAACTTGAAAAAAAATGTTTGTGTGCTTGGACAAGAAGGAATTAGTAGATGGCAATGAATGGTGGGCTTTGAGATCTGTTGACGCCTATTCAAGTCTCACAATGCAGAAACTACAATCAAATGAAATGAAATACCAATTGATACACTATATTATTTTAAAGTCCACTCTTCTGTACCAAAAGTGCAACAAACACACCTAATTCAACGACAAATCATAGCTTCAGGGTGACCTATTCTAAGATAATAAAACCATGCATCTTTTTTTTTTTTTTTAAATTCACAGACTTGATTAATTCTCTCCTGGGCTGCCCTTTTTTGGCCCTTTTGATAGTATACGTGATTTTACTTCAGAATGAAGCATTTTTGCAGTATGCTCCAGGATGAAAGAGAGCATAGTTCATGTTGTTGAAAAACACATTGTCCACTTCCTTTCCTGATATGGTTGCTGGAGCGGTGGGCCAGCTAGGTCCTGAGGTGCCCTCTGTGTCATGTGAATGTTAAACCATCGGAAAAGTTTGTAGTTGTTTTATTAAAGGAAACTTTTCATTTTCTAGCTCACATGATTCATGTGTAGCGTGAAGAATTTGGACTTATGAAATTGTGTCAGTAAATGCCTTGTCATCTTCAAACACGCAACTAGTTCGAATGTGGGTAGCCACCAGCTGCTCCCGTTTCCGGATACATCTGTTTTGTTAAACATTAGCATTGCATCGCTTGCGTGTGTGAAACTTGTCATGTGCAGCAGTGTCGTGTTTGCTTTTTGCTGTATCTGTCACCATGTTCACGAGACACCTAAAATTTCTCGTACAGCTCATGCTGGCTTATTGCTGCTCCTTGAAAGATTTTCAATGAGTGTGAGGAATGCAGCTGAGATCTATGTCATTGCAGCTCAAAACGCCTCCCATGGTACAAGTTTTGGCAATATGGAAAAATGAGCCTGTGCGCCTGTCAGATGTGGGAAGCATGTAGTCCAAGCCAATTAACTACTGGTGTGCTCAGCTTGTAGAGTCCTTTGTCATTTCTCCTCTCAGTTTCCAATAAAGGAACCAGGAAACGAGTAGGGACAGATTGACGTGTCTGAATCGGATCCGTAGCTAATGACACGTCAGGCTCAAAATATTTCACGTTATGGTGTTAGGCCACGGGTTTGCAACCATTAGTGCCAAAGGATCACTTTTTATGTATAAAATCATGCCAACGGGCCAGATCATTTGTAGAAAAAAAAAGTTATTTCATTTAGGTCAGGGGTCGGCAACCTGCAGCTCCGAAGCCACATGTGACGCTTTCATTCTTACATTGCGGCTCTCCGTGGTGTGTGTGTGTGTGTGTGTGTGTGGGGGGGGGGGGGGGGAGCTTGCTTCAGATCGACTACGTGGACGGCGTAACAAGCGACACAGTGAATTGCAGTCAATAAAGTTTGCGCGATTGGGCGACATCTACATACAGCACGTGTTCAGTGCGACGGGACACGAAAGGTGACACAAGACAGTCAGACAGTTTCGTGAAGGTAAAAAAGAAATACTGTATAAGGCGGCCTTCAAAATGAAAAACAGCCATTTTAAACGTAAGCTATATCTGAACATTAAAAGCTAAAGCACTTGAAGAATTGTTATCACAAAATAAATGTCATCTTAATGCCCTGGCGTGTGAATGAGGATGGATTAAAACGTTGGCTCAGTCTGCTAGTTCTTTTCTTGAAACCAAGAGGGTAACAACCTTGGCTAAAACAAACACCGCTAAAAGCTAAATGATGAACAGATTGCGTACACAAGAAATACAGCACGGCAAAAGCAGATTTCACAATAAGATAACACAGGTAAGTAAACAATAGAAACACTTGATGAATTCTTAACACTGAAATAATCTCATCTTGATGCCCCTGTATACATATACATATATACATATATATATATATATATATATATATATATATATATATATACACACACATTAAGCGCACAGTCTGTGTTCAAGCCTCAAAAGGTTTCATCAGTTCATCCGGTTATGGTTTGCACAGAAGTCAGAGGTAAATTCTTTGGCAAATGTAAAGGGACAACTTCAGTAAACGGCTTCAGTAAACAAATAAATATCGTTAGAATAGGAAGACACGAGACATATGTGCTTAGCTTTATGAAAGGCAAGGAGAAATGGCAACAT
The DNA here is from genome assembly GCF_059441005.1 of Hippichthys cyanospilos. NCBI lineage: Eukaryota > Metazoa > Chordata > Actinopteri > Syngnathiformes > Syngnathidae > Hippichthys > Hippichthys cyanospilos. The sequence continues at coordinate 21,334,357 of NC_142370.1, forward strand.
AGAGCCTGCAGTTTGTCTCGCCACCTAGCATGAGGCGAATTAGCTATTACATCTCATTTAGCTTGTTTGCTAGCCATAAATTGTGCTACATTCACATGGTCATCATACTTGTCAAATAAAGAATGACCGATTTCAACCTTGTATCAAATGCTCCTGTTTTCTTGCCACTTTTCAGGGGAAAAGATGTTCAGCTCAGGCTCAGTAATTTTCATTTTTAATCTACACCGTAGGTGTACTTTGCAGTATACTGACACAATATTGACACAAGGCTGTGCGTTTTTGATCTGCACTAATCGTCAAGAAGGTTGTTGATACTGCCAATGGTGTGTACAAACATACCTCCACAATATGTGCTTTAAAATGAAACAGGCAGAAACAAAATGTAGAGACATGATGAAAGAAAAGGAGGAAATGCAGGATTTTGCCATTTCTTGCAGCACAAACACCATGAAAGGGAAGAGAGCTCTTTGCTTTCATGGCTGAGGCGGGGCTCTAAGCCCCCCCTGGTGACTCTCCCTAAAAATAAACTGGGGAGGAGAGGCATTCTTCCCACTTCTCATTTGCATTTTCCTCCCTCTCTCGTCTCTTCCTCCCTGTCTCTCTTTTGCAGGTGTACAAGATTACATGCAGCATTGTGTATCATTCAATATGACTCCTGTAAACTATAGTGCAGAACATTCTAGGAATGGTACAATGCATTCTGGAACTCTCGAGGCAGGTTTGCAGTAGGATCTAAAAATCCCCCCCCCCAAAAAAACAAAAAAAAAAAAAAAAAAAAAAAAAAAACAAACAAAATAGACCGCTTCTCTGTTCTTCACAATTCAACTGATGCAGAAAAGAATTACACATGTATCCATCCATCCATTTCCTTCCTTCCCATTATTGTTGGCAGGGGTGCAAGGGCAGCAACCTAAGCAGACAGCTCCCCCCCAACCCTTCTAACAGCATCTCGAGGTGTTTCTAGGCAACTTTGGGAGGGAGAAAATCTCCATAGCATGTTCAAGCTTGTCTTCCCTTTGGGCCTCCTCCAGGTGGAGTCAAGCATCCTGGAACCATATGCTATAGGCACTACATCTGGCTCCTCTCAATGCAGAAAAGTTGGGCTATTTTCAGACCGTTCTGGATTGCCAAACATTTCACCCTATCACTAAAAAATAGCTTGAAAACTCTCTGGAGAAAATGGTCTCTTGTATATTGGATCTTGTTGTTTTGATCACAACCATAGCTTGTGACCATAAATTGATGGGATTTTGAATCAACTGCTAAATCAACGGACAGGATCAGAATCGCTTTGCTGCAGATGCTGGATTGAAGTGGTCGTAGACCTCTCACTTGTTCTGTCTTCACTTGTCAACAAGACCCTGTGATACTTGACAACTTGAAACTACTTGGGGCTGGATCCCAACCATGACTTGGGGAGAGTACTCTATTCTTTTCTAAAATCCAATTGGCAAAACATTGAATACATTCAGTTTAAAATGGCTGAAAATGACATTTTGACCACCAAATGATTAAAAGTGAATGATGTGCTTTGTTCTACGTGGGTATCATTTTTCCATTGGTTTGCTCTCAGCAAGGAACTTAGCTGTGTTGCCCTTTGTGCCATGTGTTTTAATTATTTCCTTTATTTATTTAATTATTTGTTTCTTATTACTGTATTTGTACGTATCAAGCCTTGAAACCTTGTTTATATACTGCTTGTTTAAAAAGGGGCGGATAAATAGACATGATTGACCAAACATAATGAATAATGATTTCAATATTGACCAAAAGGATCGTGATCATTATTTTGGACAATCGTGCAGTCCAATTCTGAGGCTATCAAACTGAACCCCATCAGCATCTCGGCTGCAGAGACATTCTGTCCATAAAAGTAAGACAAGTGGCGAGAGGGCAGCCTGGTGGAGTCCACCCCTCATTGGAAACACATTTGACTTACTGGTGGCAATCTGGAGCCAACTGACACATGGTTAAGGGACTGAATCAGGTATTAGACAACCAATTCACCATACTCCTGTAGCACCACTCCCAAGACACTGTCAAATACTCTCTCTAAGTAGACGTCTCTGGTTGGGTGATTTCTCCCATACGGAGCTGGTCCCAATCCACAGTCAAAATTGGATAATCTAGGTCCAGAGATGGAAACACCCTGTCACACTCTGACTGTAGTCATTGGGGCTTCTACCCACTTGCCAGGTAAACAAGCCAATCTCATACAGCATCCGGCGCACTTGGCCACTCTCACAATGGGAATCCTGCATCCATATATCCATGAACTTCACCATTTGTTCTCCCAAGGGTGGTGGGCATGCTGGATTCTCTCCCAGCTTTGTTTGGGCAGCAGGCAGGGTACACGCTGATTTGGTAGCCAGCCAATCACAAGTCACAAAGACAAACAACCATGTTTTTGGAATGTGGGAGGTAATCGGAGTACCCAGAGAAAACCCATGCAGACATAGGGAGAACATGCAGACTCCATACAGGAAAGCCAGAGTATTGTGAGGCGGATGTGCTCAACACTCTTCCAACTTGCCGTGGAATCCTACATTTTACTTAAAAATAAATACATGAATGAAACATGATCAATCTGACTATAATTCCTAGTCCACTGAGATATTTTTGGTCTTTACCCATGCATCACCCATCTACAGATTTCAGTGGAGACAGTTTGTTTTTCTCCCACATGACTCCTCTAAATTTTTTGGTCCTACTCATTTGCTGTTCCAAAATGATGGCTGTGTACAAGAAATTCAAATCTTAAAGACTGCTCAACAGTACTTGTTCCGGTGTTTTCCAGCTGTTTCCATCATGCGACACAGTGCTTCCGCGTTTGGATTTGCTGTAAGTGGAATTTACATGAGTAAATGCATGAAAAATATGCACAAAAGTTCTTAAATCTCCTTTCGTGTCTTCAGTTTGACGCCACTTTGGATGTCCTGTCCTCGGTCATCGTACTATGGCGTTACAGCAATGCTGCAGCTGTCCACTCAGCTCATCGGGAATACATGTGAGTCCTGCTATAGACGGAACCTACTGTACAGTATGTGTGCCAGTGTGTGTACAGTAAACTTACTCCATCGCGGGCTCAGAGGGGGCCGTCCCACTCTTTAGCAAATTTTGGTCCAGTCGTAACTCAATTTTGTTAATTTTGTGGTATGGATTCCGCTTTCAGACAATTGGTTATGAGAGAGCCATTATTGAATGTTTGAACCCGCTGCCATCTTCGTTAAATATGTAATGTATGTATCATGTATATGTTTAATGTAAGGTACATCTTTGGACATGTTTATTGCTGTGTTTTGTGAGAGATGTGATGTTTGGGTGGATCATTGGCAGAAAAATAAGCACCTCCGCTTAACATGTGGAGGGCGTGGCTTTGCTTCCAACTCCGGCCTTCCTGTATGGCGTTTGCATGTTTTTCCGGGGGCCGCATGGGCTTTCTTTGGACACTACCGTTTCCTCCCGCATTTCAAAAAACATACAGGGTAGGTGCTTTGGACACTCAAACTCATATATGTCAAACTCCAGTCCCCGAGAGCCGGTATCCTGCATGTTTTCGATTCTTCTCTCGCAAACACACTTGATTCAAATGATTAGGATTGTTTTCAAGCACCTGTAGCGCTTGCTAATGAGCTAATTGTGTTACAATGCATTATAATATATAGCGCCCCCCCCCCCCCCCCCCCCCCCCCCCGAACAACAAACAAACTAACTAACAAAAAAAACACTCCTTAACACTTTAAAAGGATAGTGTGTTGGATTTAGTCCGTTTTTCCATTACGGACAGCAGGGGGTGCTGCATGTGCTGCATTTACCATTGTCCATAGCTATAACAAACATGGCTGCCACCCCACATGTAATATATATAATATATAAAATATATAATATATAATTATATAATTTCATGATAACTAGACCTATGCGTATTTTGAAAACATACTGTCTGTCTTTGAGAAGACATTCATTTGCAAGTTTTGGAAATTTACAATCACTTAATTTATTCCTTTTTAATGAAAATCGTACATACTGTCCCTTTAAATTTATAACATTCATCAAAGCAGTTGATAACATGAATGCAGTTCACTTAGTTGCCTTGAGATAGCGCTGGTGTATTGTTGCTATGCAGAAAACTTTGTACATTTTTATTTTATATTTCCAGCGATCTGGACATCCTTTCCATGTCCAGGGGAGTAATAATATTTATTTTGGGATAGTTTTGAGCATGTGCTTACTTTTAGTTAAAGGTCTTTTCACTGGATGTGTAATGGGCGTAATGAGCTACATTTAGAATGCCAAATGCATATTTCCAGCTATTTTGGTGAGAGTAATATCAAAGTAATGCCATATTAGTGCAATGCCTTACATTTCAACTACAGTAATATTATAACGTAACTACAATTACTTTGGAATGACAGTAATAAAAAATAAATACTACATTAGTTTTGAAGTAACTTGCCCTACACTGTGTTTGTGTAATACAGTATTTTATTTCTTCTGCCTCTGTCTCAATATACTGACTGCTTTTGAATGTGTTTGTATCTTTTGTTAGTGTTTTTAAAGATCTTTAAAATTGCTATAAATGTTAAATGAATGCCTAGGGAGTATTTAAATGAACCATTTCTACATTGTTGGTTTCACTTACAGCAGCCAGGGGATGCTCTGAAACATACCCTCTGTGATGGACAGAGTGTTACTGATTGTAGTGTAGTTTGTTCTTTCATGCGGGATGAGACCTCTGCTTTGGTCCATTGGGAGCAATTACAGACTAGCAACTCACATATCTTGACCTGGCTGACTGTGAGTAAGATTCCTCCAAAATGAAAGCATGATTTTCAACCAACTGTCTGAGAGACTTGTACTTTTCTGCAGTCACAGGATAAAGGATAAAGGATATCTGCGGCACACAACTAACAGAAAAAAAGCGTGTCGCTACTGCTTCTCCTAATTAACATGAATGGCATATTTTAGTCCAGATCAGAACACTTGGTTCAAATTTCATGTCAATGGCTGCTCTAATGACAAATGTCAACATTTAAAATACCTTAGTTCAGTACTTGCAAGCCTACCTACTGATCTTCATCAACATCTCAATCATTGCCCTCTGCCACATTCACAGTCAGAGAAGTAAATAATGAGTGGTTGTCAAGGTAACAAGCGCAAGATATTTCATCAGTTAGATGGAAACAGAGCACCTACCAACCAGATGTTGTCAGGTGTGTTGTATCCAATGCATGTCCTGCTATATAAAGTCCCCAGCACCTTAGCTCCTAGGATCAAGACACACAACGGCATGGCGACAACACACCATGGTGTCACATCCTCTGTTACCGCATGCGCTCAAAATCCAAATGTAAAAAGACAGCCTTTCTGTATGCAGTAGCCAATTATGTAATGCCATTATTCCGATTTGGACGCTCATATTTTGGTCAGATGCGGTTCCACTGTATTCTTTGGAGGTGTAGTTCTGCTACTGATGTGCCTTTTTTTCTGTCACAGAGCCTGCACAATCCTGGGTGTGATTTTCATCTTGTCATCCGTGTGCATAATGGGTAAGGCCATCCATGACCTGGCCACCAAGCTGCTGCCTGAAGTGGTAAGAGCAGATGTTATGACACAAGCAGCACTTAAAATTTTAGCAGCAGGGTAAGAATTTAATCTCAATTGAAAATGGAGGGTTTATGTTATATTATGTAATATAATTAAATTGACTAAAAGACACTGCTAGTTTTCTATTAGTAACTCTTCTGCTGAAGATACTTGTGTTTGGGTCACATGGGGGCAGAAACCGGAGTGGAGGCCAATCATTCCTGACATCCAGCACAGACGCGTTACCTCTTGGTAATAAGTGCTGCGCATCTTCGTTCGACATTTCTAGAACAGGCCCTAAGAACACATCTGTTGTGTGATGGGAGACGCCTCTGTGTTAGAAGAAACAAACTTTGATGAGGTGATCTCGAACTGAGTTGTAGTGTCACTTCTCAACCCGAGCCACACTATCGTTCTGCAAGCGTGTTAGCAGTGTTAGTGTCACTGGCAGCAGCTGAAGGGTGACACAAGGTGAGAAAACTGTGGAGTTTTTACAGACTTCAAAAAGTGGTCATCGCTGTAGACTGTAGAAGTAAAAGCAACCATGAACCAACTGAGAAATCTACATGGAAAATCTCAGAGGTTTGTGGAACACCAAGATTTCTGAGTCTACAGGGCGACGAACGGCTGAAGATGATCCCCGCTTGCTGTTTGTTCTTCGATTTTTGCTTTTTCCAATTCAGGAGAAGGCTTTTTGCATGTCAAGATTAAATGTCAAAGCATAATTCACATTCTGGTCGAGGTTTCTATGTCACATAGTCAGTGTGTCTTTTTTTTTTTTTTACTCCCCCCTGGGCCAGAATGCCAACCCAAGCTCAGACTGCATCAATGTGTTGAATGTCTGAGTTTTAACGTTGCTTTTGGAGTCTGGTTTGTGTTCATGTACAGAGTAGTTACACTTTAAGGCTTCTTAACAAAGAAGATGCACCGACAATGCAATCCTTAAATTACTTTATGAACGGAAGTCCTTGCAGTGAGTAAGTTAGCGTTAGTCAAGAAGGTCAACAGAATCTTGACTCAAAACATGCAAACTTCAAAAACTATCTTAATGAAAGAGAAAAGAATGAGGACCTGGTTCAGAACCCTGAGTGTGGCTGCAATTGCAACGGTAAAGTCAAACCCTCTTTCCCATCAGGATGATTTCCTCTTCAGCGTCTCCATTGTCAGCGGAGTGGTCTGCATCTTCCTGGCCGTGATGAAATTCATGCTGGGAAAGGTGCTCACGAGTCGGGCGCTCATCACCGACGGTACGCCATTCACACTTGGGGAGGGAGGCCATCATACTGCAAAAGAAAAGTAGCTTCTTCTTTGTCATTGTAGGCTTTAACTCCCTGGTGGGAGGCATCATGGGCTTCTCCATTCTAATCAGCGCTGAGGTGTTTAAGCACGAGCCCATGGTGTGGTACCTCGACGGGACAATAGGTGTCCTGATTGGCCTTATCATCTTTGCCTATGGGGTCAAGTGAGTAACAGGTCTTTCTCGTGGTTTTAAACATAATGCCTTAACTTGCTAGACCTTCCATCTGCAGGCTTCTGCTCGACATGATACCACGAGTGAGACAAACCAGGAACTATGAGCGCTTTGAGTGACGGTATACCGTCTGGCCCACAGTGGAGAAGATATGGCCAAGGAGGCAAGGATGGGAAAGAGCAAGGCGCCCCCTTCCAACTTGCCAGAGACTCTCTGCAGAATCCGTTTGCTGATACCAACATCCATGAGGTTGAATAATTCAAGAAGAGGAGGGGACTTTGCCTAAGTTGCTGACCGAGAATGGGCTGCAGGAACGGGTTCCACAAAATGCCTTGCCCAACTTGCAACATTTTTTTTTTCCCCATTCATCCAAGAGGCTTGCCTCTGTACGGCAGTGCAACAGGTCACGGTAGATTCAGCCCACAGAAGGAGTGAAACTGCAGCAGGAATGTAAAGAACTATTCTGCTCTGCTACTTTCAAAAGAACAAAAAACATAAATACTTTTTTTTTTCCCATTGTGGCATCAGTGACTAACAGAACGTACACTCTGCTGTGAATCCTAGTGAAATATGTTCACTAATGACTTGGTGAAATGTAGTAGTATCCAGATAGCTTAAAAAGTGTTTCATTCTCACATCTCGTGTGCAGTTATGGATTTGGGGTACAAAATGCAATTAATTGTAACTCTGTCAATTTTGTTTTGTATTGTAAATCTGTCTATTGTTTTGACAAGAAGTTTGTGTTGTTCTCTTCCCATGTCACAAATGTGGACATAAATGACTTTTGTATGACAACAACCACTGATACACTTCACATAACAGTAAAAAAAGTCATCTGTTGTGCTGTAAAGTCAAATGTTTAACCAGTCAGGAGTCATTTTTTCCACATAAAAAGAGAAGGTTTATTTAAAATAAAATCATATTCCTCTTACTCTGAGAACTGCCAACACAAAAATGCCTTTGTGTTCATGTTTTTGCCAATGGGAAACATTGCTGCTCTGGATGGTAAGTGCCAGTGCCAGCCCCCCCCCCCAGTATGAATTTTACAAAACAGAACTTTGAAACTCATTTGTATAAAGGACAGCGCTGCACATATCACAAAAAGGATGTGTAATGTGGGCCATTAATTCTGTGCTACTCAAATTGATATCAGCCCCTTTCTTAAATGAAAAGCCAAATCCATTGTAAAAATGTCAATTCAAATGTCTCAGCTTAATGTTACGTATATTTGATGAACGTCAATAAAATAGTGATGGAGAACAACAATTTGCTCCAGTTCCCTCTTTCAGATGTGAACTGTATAGATCTTCATTTAAGCCACAATGGTAAATGTAAATGAAGAGACATAAACATGCATTTGTTAATAGGCGTGGTAAAAAGTATAAGGCTGACAACGCAATGCCACTGCGCGATGATAACTCATCGGTTTAGAGCGCGGCGGTTCGTACAACTACTGCCCGCATCTGTGAATGGCAACGTTAGCAACAAAGTGAAGTGTCCAGGCTGGTCCACGAATACATTAACGCATTGTAGTAGATGTCGTCCAGGGCCTATGCATCAACAACAGATTTAATTCTTATCATTACAAGACAAGTGATTTTAGAGTGCTTATTAAGGGCAAATATCAAGATTATTGTAGTAAATTGACCGGGAAACATACACAGTAAATTTACTATTAAGTGTTGTTCGCTTGGAAACTAACAGTTTTATCCATTCACAAAGCTTCCAATACACAAATGTTACCAAGTATACAGAATGTTTTACAGGTGTAAAATATACTACTGTAGATATGAGGAAAGGTATTTCAATTCAGCAGAGGAAATCAGAATACCAGAATTTGGGTGGGAAAATCAAAGCAACCGATTCTAGAGACCGCTGGCAGATAAAGTTATGAACCCAAGGTTTGTTTGCTTTTTTTTTTTTTTTTTTCCCTCTAAGAGGTGATAATCAAAGCATATGATTACATGAAAGCAGTATGGTAAAGGCACATCATGCTTTGAAACACTGACTTACTGTAGCTGCATGCCACTTACTGCATCTGATATGAAAAAAAATCAATAGAAATATTAACCAAAAAGAGCTGTTGTGCAAACTTACGAGATCACGTATGCAACTCCTATCGTATAATGAGGCACGTTTGCTGCTGTTTTCCCTTTTAAAACAGAGATGATAGGAATGAGAGGAACTGTTCTATTTAGGCATTATAACCATAGAAGCGTCCCTTGAATGAATGCGACCATTCAAGAGCGTTTTATTGATATAACCAAAGTATTGCGCCTCTAAGGAACGCTCAAACCCAACAGAAGCATACCATGCCTCCCTCTGGTGGCCATACATGGAAACACATGTACGTATTCAGGTATCTTCTCAAATTTCTTTCCATAAATAAAAGACACACCTCTTATAAATAAAGTCCCAAGAACAAAATCACTGATGAACATCAGTATATAAAATAAATTAAAACTTTAGAAACCCATACAAACAATGTACAGTGTTAATAATATTTTGCTGATCTTGTGCAATTACAATTTAGTAGTGCACTTTCACCCATGATGGTTTGGGGTTTTACATGTTCTTTGTATGCATGTCTGCAGGCAAACAGAGTTTTGTTGGCATCAGAGGATTTGGATGTATTTGAATGCTGATGAAGACTATGTTTCCATGGCTCTTGATAAACATGGTGACTATAGTTTTCTTGCTAGCATTGGCTGAGCAATACAACTGATATCGACCATGGTTATACACTGCACGTGACATAATCAAAATAATAAATCTTGCCATGGTGCACTACGTCCTCAATCCACCTAGAGCAGGGGTGTCCAAAGTCGGTCCTCGAGGGCCGCTGTCCTGCATGTTTTCCAGGTTTCTTTTCCTGACACATCTGATTCAAATGATCAGGATCGTTATCAGGTTTCCGCTGAGCTTGCTGATGAGCTGATCATTTGAATCAGGTGTGTCAGGAAAAGGACCCTGGAAAACGTGCAGGACAGCGGCCCTCGAGGACCGACTTTGGACACCCCTGACTTAGAGCAATGACCCTGAACAGGAGAAGCGATGAAAATGACAATCAGACTCCCGCATCATGGCGACGCCAAGGCAGGCTTTGCTTCAGAAACTGGGGCCATCACTGATGTGGCTCGCACGAGATGATAAGCGTTGAAACCATTCCTACAACCTACTATATTCAGCATCTACGTTTTTTTGTTTTGTTTTATATATTACACATCTTTAAATTATGTATGCAATTTGTGAGGAAAACAAAAACCCTTCCATGGCTAAAGATCAACAACTAGACATCTCAGAAAATGATCATACATCCAGAATAAAAATCTAGATCTCTATACAATAGTTCACTTTCATTACTTTAGTACAGAAGTTTGTTACAGTGTAAAACTAGCCATCTGTTTAGTATGTGTGTGTTGGGGGCGTGGGCGTTCCAGTGTAAACCTACCTAAAGAAAGAAGGGAGTCAGATTAAGCAGGGAAGGGGAAGCAGAAAGGAGAGAACGCGCGGGAGAGGGTCAGCTGGTAGGGTGCGACAGTTGGCCTTTGTTTCTGCTGAACCTGGAGACAAACGGGACGCCACTTACTGAATGATATGTGCTGCAGTTGAAACAGTTTTTTAAGTCCAAGATGACTCCCTTTGTAGATTCAAGTAAAGTTATACCACTTCTGGTCTAGTCCTGCCAAAGAGCCGACCAAACAATAAATATGATGAACACACACACACAGTCATGTGTTTCGTCTGGCAGAAACGCTTCCCTCGGAGGAGTCTGACAGGGTTTGATCAGACAGTCCACACGGGAGCCGGTCCTCTTCTTAAGGTGTGTGCTGCCAATGCTATAGGCAGGTTTTGCACAGTGCCACCTGGCCCTTCATGTAGTCGCGGCAGGGGCAGACACGCTTGAGCGACTGGTGGGCCCCGGCGCAGCTGAAGAGCAGCAAGTCGGACTGAAAGATGCAGTGGCGGCGGCTCTCGCTGTAAGCCGGGACTACGGTGTCTGCGCTAGACTCCACCGTCTGGCAGTCCACGCCAAACCTGTTGACAAACACAATCGTAAATCCAACACTGCCGTTATTAAGTGCAACTTGATGCCAAAACAAGGTCCAATTTTGTGCTTGTACACCACCTGGCTAGATCCTTGTCCTTGTTGAGGTGCTGAAAGAAGGACGGCTCGCAGATGAGCTGTTGTTCCTGACACACCTGCTTACAGGAGCGTCCTGGCTCCGCCATTTTCACCTGCAGCGCACTGAGCGGAGGCCACATCACCTGACCGTGACAGAAGTCCTGACCACATCACGCAGCACATCAGTGCATCGTAATAAGTACCCCGTTAATCCAAGTGTCAAGACATTTCTGATTGGCTCATTGAAATGTCTCACACAGGGCAGAGAATAATGTACCTGGTTCTCAATGAAGGCATTGACTCTCTGCAGCATCCCCTCACAGGTGAATTCAAATGGCAGATAAGGCTCAATCTGCTCACGCAAAACAAAGAATACAATACTGTTATAGTGCCTATGCAAAAGGTTTAACAAGCGTGTGTGTCTCAAAACAAACGCGTGTGGCTCAACATTCTAGTCAGAGCTACAGTATTGTATTTTGCGTATAAGTACAGTAAGTGGCCGGGGCATATTTCACAAGACAAGTCTTTGTGAACATCTCTAGGCAACAACAACTGGCTCTGCCTGGCAAATAATCATCATAATAATAACAGAAAAAGGAGCATGAAAAAATAAAACACTTCCTATTATTCGCTTGCTCGGTAAAATCACGCTGTAAAGGCCTCGGAAAAAAAGACGTAGTAAAGGCTATATTCCATCAATGACACGATCAGTCACTGGCTATGCTTCCGGGTTTGAGCCCGTATGTATGTGCTTGACATCATCGCGCCAAGGGCTCGTCTCGTCTACAGACTCTAAAGATGATGTTGAGCAAACAAAAGCTACTGCAGCAACACAACAAAACCACGCAGTCCAAATGAATCAAACGATGTAATGAAATAGAAAAAAAGCCACCAGTGCACTGTGTAGCAAGCAAGGCTCCAAAGTGGTTCAGTGATGTCATTTTAGGTTTGCCCGTGCCGCTCGCCCAGCAGTAAACATTTTTGTTAAATAATTAAAAATCCATGAAATGTTGGTCAAAGTGTGTTGATTTGAGATGGGGGGGGGGGGGGGGCATTGCTTCATGAATATTACACTTTTTGAAAATATGAAAATGGTGTCTCATACATTTAAAGGTACCATAATATCACATTGGATACTTCTAACATTGAATGTAGGTGATTAAAATCAATTAAACTGTAAAGCAACCAGAGTTTTCAGGGCAGATCAACAAAAGAGGATTTTGTTAATGCACCAAATCATCAACAACTCATTCAGTGTCCACATGTAAGGTGGTGAACGGGAAGGAGGAAGGGAACTATGTATGCCAGGGCAAGCGGGAGACTGGTAGGCTCTGGGATCACAAAGCATATAAGGCTCTGTCCAATGAACAAAGCCATTGTCCTCAATCTTACAAAGCACAATGCAGCAGAAGCATCACATTAAAGTATTTTCATCTGGAATCGGTTGGTTAAGTGTCAAGTATAAAATCAGTGAATCATGGAATTTAATACGTTTACCTTCTGGCTGAGGATGGAGCGGATTGCTCTTTCTACTTCAGCAGCATTTTCAATATCCACGGTCCAAACGTGGGGTTGACCGATATAAACCTCTGCATAGGGATGCTGAGAGGTCAGCTGCAAGGAAGGCCGAGAGCACATATTTGGTTTGAATGCAGATGGAAACGCTTGTGTGAAATGTTAATATGAGTTTGCAAAAAGGGTCACCTCTCTCAGCGTGGGCTTTCCCTTGAAGAAGTCAGTGTTCTTACTGCTTTTTGGTGGGTTGAACTTAGGGTTGAGGAAGGCACACCCATTGGCGATAGCCTCCAAGGGGGCAGGGCCCTCGTAGGGAAAAGACAGACCCACGAACAACTGGAAATGAAAAATTGCCAGAACGTTCAGGTCAGTAGACCACTACGTGCAAAGCAAGACAAAAAAAAATTGACGAGTAAGGCACTCTTCTTCTGTATATTCCGTTGACAGACAGTCAAATAAACGTGGTGGGTCTTGAAAATAATTATGACCAAACTGAATGATGTATGGACACAAGCGCTTGTATTTTGAGATGAGAGCTTTTATTTTGAAGTTGTTCCTGGAAGCTTTTCGGGGTAAAAGCTGACTACTGCACAACCTGTTGTGGCAGGAAAGTCACAAGTTGCCATCTAATACAAACTACTCAATCTTAATTATATATTTATAGATATATATATATACATTCAACACACACACACACACACACACACCCACACGCACACACACGCAGTGCCCTCGTTTGCTTGCGTTCCCGACGCATAATTTTTGCCAGGGGACGCATAGTTTTTTGACATCAAAAAATGAATCCTCGTCCATCTACTCTTTTATTCAACAAAACTTACGACTTGACGACTTACCAACATTTGCAACAAATTTGTCCGCCACGTTTGTTTTGATCTCGCGGGGGAAAAAAAGGACGTCAATCGAGAAAAAAAGAACACATCTTTGTTTGCATAAATGCTGGTTGCCGTGAGCCTCACGCCGCGATGAAGAATGACAACGAGACAGAAAAGTGAGTTTAACACAGACATGTGGTATTGTGTTGCCTTTTCCTTTCTTCTTGTAGTTCCTCCCACTATAGCCTTAAGAATCTTCTCTTTCCTTTGTCCCTGCACACTCTCTTGTAGATGCAAACCACCAGACTGGTCTGATAAGACTTGTGTCTTTGATGTTTCAAAAAAAAAAAAAAAAAAAAAGAACTAATTTGTTTTCCTGTTTTACTGACCTTGCCTAAATCCTAAAAAATTCCACAAGATTGTTGAGGAATTGAGAGCTTGCCATAACTTGCTACTCTGATATTGCAATCAAATAAAACTTTGTCATCTAATTAAACAGCTTACCTTAGTTTTTGAAAAGCACTTTCTCAGAGTCATATTTTTAATATAACTTCTAAATTCAGGAATACTATAAATAGAAGATAGAAATAATACTTTATCATTTGCTCACATTTGTTGTGGACAAACACCAGCTGGGGCTAAATTGACGCTAATTTAATGAGCAGTAAATCCAACACTGAGAAAGGAAGGCAGGCAGGAGGAAGCGCGTGGCAGCAGTCAGCTCACAGCTACAAAAGCTATCAGTGAGAACATTCGATGGGCCTTTATGAGATGCTTCTGGTGTTTGCCGATAGCAGCAGTAGGCTCGATTTAACAAACGAGCCTCCAACGTTACTAAAAGACCACGCAGTTGACGCAGAACCTTCCCTTTGCTAACAACCAAATTGCTATGGCATCACTCGGATTGAGGCAAAGCACTTCTTCACCAGGAATGGTTTTTGGGACACAAACTTGCTGTGAAGTGGTGGTGGTTGGGGGAGAGAGGGGGTCAACCCTTCCTCCGGCTTTTGCCATTGGCATCCAAGTGGACTGGTGCAGGAGCTCATAAGAGCAAATACTTTTGTCAGGACCTGTTAATGCTACACTAATAACACACCCGAGTTGGCATGTTCTAGCTTGTTGAGTGTACCCTGTGCAGATGCCGGCATCATTTCAAATACCTCCTTAAGAGCAGGTTTCTAACAGCAGGTGGCAGCAAAGCACACCACTTCGTTACATATAAAATGTGTTGCGTAAGGGCAGGCCAAAGCTCCTCAACCTTGAGGAACAATCAACCTCTATTTATAGGGACTAGGAAGAGAGGGGAACAAAGACAGTCGCTCAGATGGATTGAGAGCACAATTGCAGCTGAGAGGAGTGAAGGCGCACCAGCTGAAATATTTAAAGGCATGCAAGATGGACCCCGCGTGATTTGGTCTATAGCACTGGATGATGAATGACAGCAAGTGTTATGTTGTTGCAGAACATTGAAGCTGACCTTTTGGATAGAAAATGTCATCGCTTCCTGATCTTATTGTGACATTTGTGCAAAATGTTAAGATGAATTCACTTATTATGGCCACAGACTTCTTGCATGAAGTCACAGTGGTCTTGACCTTTAAGTGAATTTGAATGCTTTCATACTCATGTGCTGAGATCCACGAGTACCCGATTGAAACGTTTCCTGTGAATATAAGTATTAAAACCAGGCCAACATGACGGTATCTTTTCCAGAGATGTATTTTCGCCATGACAAACTGTATATCTAGATCTACTTTATATGCGGAATATAAACTTGACTCCGGATAACCTAAGGACAAGTCCAGTCAGATAACAGGAGAAGCAGAGCTGAGCACACCCAGAACCAAGAGTAAAGAATAGGAGGCAGATAGGAATTTGTCACTCAAGGAGGACTTTCCCGCAGAAAATTTACTGTACAGCTGAAGGTCCAGCCGAGGCATGTTCCGATAACCGGATTGCTGATAAATCGTGTTGAAGTTCTTTTCCCTTTACAGGCAACTGCACTGTGCAGCGGGAGCCACCTCTCATTGTGTATCATATGCGAGTCCTCCCCGGCTACAGCAGCCAATTACATAACAGCTGCTGTTGTCCCCAATCACAGCACAGCTGCTGTTGACCACTTTCTGCTTCACTGTCTAACTACCACATATAACGAGGCTAACATCCTATCATATGCTACTTTCGCAGAGCATTTTAAGCGATATCGCTCGAAGTAGGACGAGAGGTGAGAGAGATAGCCCAGGCTGATTTGTGGTGCGCACCCGCGCATTTGTGTGCATGAAATAAACTCTCATCACCATGATAAGATGCCACATTATACTATTAATTGATACATGAAGTGCTTGGAATGATGGTATTTCCTTTCAAATCTATCACATTTCTAATTTTGTGCTGTCATTTTACACTTTGCATGTTTCAGTTTGAATTTAATGGGTTCATTCAGAAAGAATTCATTTATGTTTATTGTTGCGCAAAACCCGTTTTGCTCACTTAAGGTTTGTTTTTAATTTTTCTGTACAGTTGCAATTTAATTTAGCAAGGTAAATGTTTGTTTTTGTAACAAATTCTGCATTATTTATTTTGTTTAAAACTGTAACAGTGATTTAATGCGTCGTGATAATTCTGTGACACATCCGATATTTTAGTGTTCTTGCATACCTTAACAAAAATTTGAAAGTGAAAAATAGTGTATGAGCTAACCTTGGTTTCTCGGAGGAGAAACTGCAAGTCTCGTCCACTCAATATGCCATGGTTCCTCACGTAGCTTGGGAGGTGGACAGTGCTGGTGCCATGCACAGTGCCGTGCACTTCCATGTAGCTGTGTATGATGTCAAGGTACTTTTTCTTGTCCTATGACAAAAAGAGAGTGAAAACACGTGTTCGGTCAGGCGAGATTTAGTCAAGCCAACTACCATGTTAACTTCATTTTATGGTGTCCAAAGCAACAGTATTCCTCATGAAAAAAACCCCACAATGCTGACAGATGTGAATGATGACTGATTTCATAGAGGGTAAGACAAAGAGCAATTCAACTCAACTGAACACCAACCATTGACAAGGATCTAGTGCTAAATATATCTGGGATATGACAGTCCACTTTTCCATGGTGGCCATATTTTTTTTTTTGTTTTTTTGTGCGTATTGAGCACCAGGGAATGATCCAATTTTGTATGTGGTGTTATCTGAAAACATGCCTTTACCGATAAGCATGCAAAACTGCAGATCAAAGGGTCAATTTATTCACAATGTCAAAATGCCTCAGAGTAGCATCTAGGCATGTGTGCGCTCGGGTGCAGCAAGGCTTTACTTTTGTTTTAAGCTGCCAAGTTCAAAATATACATTCAAGCTGACTTACAACAAAACATGGCTTTTGAAAACACGTTGCCTCCAACACAATTGCCTGCTCTTTTGTGTGTGGCTCGGGACACAGATTTTAAATTTCAGGTACCCACTTGTCAAATTCCCAGTGGGTCAGATTATCAGTAACTAAAGAAGGTGGGTGTGTGTGCGCTGACAGAGAGAGCAGGTAGAAGAGATTTGACAAAGGAGAGAAAAAAAGAAAACACAAGACACACTAATTAAATCGTTTCCCTTTAATCCTTTCATTCAGAGGAGCTGATGATTAATGTATGGAGAGGTATGGTTAATGACAGATACCTAAAATCTTGTGCTTGAAAAAAAAAAAAGACCTTAACTGCGAGGAAACTAAGTCTCTGAAAGTGAGAACATGATGCGAGTTTGCTGTGACCTTTTCACTATTTACAGTGGAACAATATAGCCGGCCGATGAGCTTTCAAGGCATACCTAACATTAAGCTTCACCGTCAGAGGACATCACTCCCCAGATGCTATTTAAAGCATCACTTTCTTACACATGCACCAGCATTGTACATTGAGGGGAAAAAGAGACAAAGAGAGCTCCTCCCGTTGCGCGGAGCCTCCGGGCTCCCTATCTCACTAGCTCGCTCACCCACTTACCTGCATGCCACACAGTCGGCAGACACCATATTCCCCCAACAAATTTATAACTTAAAGATGTAAAGATGAGATTTATTATATTCTGCTTAAGTTTTTACATTGTCACTGAACTGTTGATGGCTCCTATACACGGTAACATAACCAAAATTTCACCCTAAAATTAAGGCTGTGTCCTATATACAGGTGCGTGCTATATTTGGGGAAATATGGGCTATTATACGGTTCTGGATATTAAACATCTTCAGTGCTGAAACACCTATTTAAAAGTGGCTCTAATTTAAAAGTGCTCCGCTTTTCTGATGTAAATGTCATAAGGACTATATATAACAGAACCGGGCTTATTCCGCGTTTTGATCCACTAGAGAGGGAGACAGAAGTTGATTAGGTATTGTCGACAGGCTTTAACATTCTCAATGATTGTAAAGAGAACCAAACACTTGTTCAAAAGCTCCCAAATTTGGCGGCTGCTAGGTAAAATCATGAGGCGACACTGTTCATGAAGGAAAGTGGGACATTTCCAAGTTTAAAAGACTTTGCTGAGTTCATGTCAATTGAAGCAGAGATTGTCTGCAACCCAATTAGATCATTTCAAATACTCCACTCAATGGATTTAAGGGCCTTCAATGGGAAAGAAACACCTCCGGTGTTCTCCATACACAAGCAATAGGGACAATTGAAAATACAGAGCAAGGGCCAACTGTCAAATCATGCTGCATGCATTGCCAAGACAATGGACACAAACTTCCCACTTGTCTACCGTTCAAAGAAAAATCGCTTGATGAACGAACTGTGTAATAAACTCTGTTATGGCTGCCTCAAACCTGGACACAATGTGAAAGAATGTCTATCCAGAGTTGTATGTGAAGTATGTGGGAAAAAAACACACAACTTGTTTGCACAACTTCAATTACGTTGATAACAAACCAACAAATAACGAAACTCAAGGCAACGCAGAACAGAAAGCAACCACCGTACTCATCTCTCAATGCCGAACCTAACCAACAACATGTAAGCACCTCTATGATTGTTCCAGTATGGGTTTCTTCAGAATCACATCCAAATGCAGAAAGATTAGTTTATGTACTCTTGGACATAACAGTTTGTTGACACAGATGTGTCTAAGAGTCTAAATGCAGAGTCCGCCCCAGTCCGGTTAAAGCTCACTACAATGCTTAGTGAGGATGCTGAGGTGCCAAGTGAATGCGTTTCTGGTCTTAAGGTCAGAGGCTACAACTCTTCAGAAGTTATTGAACTCCACCACAAATCAAGGGACGGGACACTGGTTTTTGTTTATGCGTCTATGACAGGTGAGCATGTGGGCTTACTGCTTGTGCTGTTTTGCATATGCCAATGTAGGATCAGTGTGAATTGTCTTTCTTCATCATGCCCTACATCCTGCTTGTCATGCTCTTTGTGACTCATAAGATGGTTGATTTGAAAGTAAAATGGTAGAAATGGGGATGGAGAACATTGCTGCCTATGATGATAGGATGAGTTGGGTGAAGACTGGTGTAGAAAAATGTTAGTCAACCCATCACCATGTTAAAAAAAGCTCTGTAAATGCATGCACAGATTCAGCTTTTGAAAACTTTTCCCAGTTATTTGAAATTTCACTGGAGTTCTAAATTCCTGGGGAAAAACCATGTTGACTGGCTGGCTGGTGAACACTAAATAAAATGATGCTGAGAGCCTAACAGGGTCGCTTGTCTCTCGTGTTCCCTTTCTAAAATTTAAACTAGGTTGCCAAGGAAACCACACTGTCTACTTAACTTTTATTATCAAAGATTGTAGCCTGTTTTGAAAATAAATACCAAGAATACTGCATAATAGAGTTTTGAAGATTAATATATGAAAAGAATTACGAAAATCATCAAATTCCAGAAATCAAGGCGCTGCCAAGTGGCAGGATGCTGGGTTGGTGGTTTACAAGATGTATTTACAATAGTTACTTATAGGGAGGGTTCAACACTTTTCCCTCAGAAATAAATGATCAATGTACATCAATGAAATCCATCTCAATCAACACCTCTGAGCTTCTGTTCATGTATGTTGCTGATTTAGTCCTCAACCACCCTCCCCTCCGCATATATTTTGGGCTTTTGTTTCGTTGTGGTCTAATTGGAACGCTAATGGACGGAGACTGGATGTTTTCACTCTCAAAACTCAAAAAAGCTTTTTTTTTGTGTGCAGATTGATTTTTAAGAGTTAAAAATAATGAGTACATCCAGTTAATGAATTAGGAAGTGTGTTAATGCTACAACACGAGAGATAGATGAAAAAAAGGTAAAAAGCCACCCTGCTTCCATAATGTGTTCACTTAAAAAAATGTCAACCAATCAACGCTACAGTGACTTGGATAACAATTTAGCAGATTTTTTTTTAGCCCTTTTTGTGCCCTTTCAGTGGTCTTGTTCACATTTCATTTGCGCTGAACGCTTTACAACCAAGAACAAGTGAAGCTGCAATAGAGGTGGAAAAGCAGCCAAATTAAAGCTGGCAGATCAGAGTGGAGGGTGTGTATCTGTGGCCAATGTTTAGCAGATAGAATTAACCCAGGAAAAATGTGTATATCCTGCCCCTGCAAATTGTAGCGCGTCAAACTGTATTTCCGTGTACCCCCTGCAGTGTGCTCGTGGAGTAATCAGCAGGTCGGTGCTTTGAGTAATTATATGTATGGATGTTTTAAAAGTCCTCTGTGGTAATTGAACACATCGCAAGTCAGTAAACTCAACTGGCTAGAGGGTGTACAGTGCCTCATTTCATTCCTTTGGCAAGACCTTGCCACCCCCCCCCCCTCCCCCCCTCCAAAAAACAAAACAAAACAAAACAACATATCTCTACATGAAAACAAGCATTTTCACAATGTGTGTGTGCTATCTGGTAACTAGCGGGTAATTCATGCTAGAGGCAGTGCTGAAGCACTGAACAATAACATGCAAGTGCAAGTCAGTAGTTTGTACTTTAAGAGCAGCAGTGAAGTGAATGTCTTTTCAGGACAAGGGTGTATTGTTTGTATCAAGCCGTGACTCACCATAACAGGTTGTGAGGTATTAAGTCAGCCGGTGTTGCGAAATACAGTATTTTCCTGTACCAACTTATAAATAAAAGCCTTAGTGCCAAAGTGCAAGCATTCGTATAGAAATCATTAATATGATCGGTGTCTTCACATAAACTGGTAGCCCTTCATATTACTCAGTACCAAAGAAGTAGCTCTGGGTTTCAAAAAGGTTGGTGACCTCTGCTATAAAGTAATGACACAAAATGAATATCTAATATTTTCTTAAAGATCCTGAGATGTTGCAAAAGAAGTTGTTTGACAGACAAACTATCTGTGTGTGCTGGCAAAATGTTCATTGTTTCAATGTTTATTACTGCAAATTTTCCTGGGTTTAGCTGTACCGCAAGAAAGAATTTGTACAACTTTCGATTTTTCAAATGAACATTAAGAAATGAGAGTCCTCTGAAATGGACTTCACCAACATGCACAAAGTGAAAAAGAGACAGCCCAGTTCAAAAGATAGCAGAAGGGAAACAAAGCGAACCAGTCGGTTAGTTATCAGTCGGCCCCAAAGTGACCATTTAATTAAAAGCAGGGGGTAATGAACGCTTGGGAGTGTGATTAGCAGCTAATGTCTATTTCTGAACTGATGGGTCTCCTAGCTCGGCCTTTTGAAAGCTACATAATGGAATAACGCTTTATGAAAAGTAAGGCATACAGGCAGCAAATAAATAAGTAACATCTTTGGAAGTCTGGCACACATTATTCACCTTGAACTCAGTCTATGCCTATTCAGTACTGAAGGGTGTCAGCAGAGGGGCATGCACGGGAAGAATCACACTGGCTAACCATTACCTTTAGGGGCTGTTTTTAGTGCAGAGCACAAAGCTAATAAAGGGCACTTATCTTTTGGCATTTTACTAAACTTTGCGCATGGTACGATTGGGCTTAGCTGGGCATTTGCCCTGTTGTGCGCCATGGTGGGACAAAACAAGTCCGACTGTCTTAATGAATAATTTCAAGTGTAAAACAAACCCTTTTGCCCATAAAGCAAATATTGAATGTGAATTTTATTGACCCACTCATCTGAAGGGACCCACTGAGAAACAATGTGTCTGTCAGCTAAAAACTTACCAAGGTAGGGGCAGAAATCCTGCTATCTATGGTACAAAATGCCAAATAATGTGAAAAGGCTTCCAAGACTCCTGGTCTTTTTTTGTTTTTTTTTGTTTTTTTGAGGATGCCTTAGTTTCTGCGCTGCGGTGTGAGCATGAATTTGAATATATTTCAACTCTACAGAGACTGATAAGCAGAATTGGATATTTTTAACCACACTGTGATTCGATTGTCTAGAGGTTTTACCCACGGATGTTCCAAAGTTTATAGATCTGAAAATTGGTTTCTCCGCATTAGGTGTTAATAATGTGTATAATGATATTTATCAAAGATGAGTTAAGGATGCGCTTTCTTACCTTCCAAAAGTTGTCAACCTTGCCGTAGACTAGCGACTGATTTTGTCTTTTGATGTCATCAATATGTTTGATGTCGCTGGCATTAAGGTGCTGCTCCACTACAAAGCCCAGGAAGCTGTTGTCTGGAGTGTGAGCTGTGACAAGTGCAGGAAGAAAGCAGTGATTTATTTCCATACACAAATGGGCAGATGGCATCAAAGCAGAAGATCTCTGGCACTTTGGAGTGCCTCTCGGATAATGATGACAAAGCAACAAGCCTCGGATAATACTATGGTATTACACCCAAGTCTGCTCCTCATAAGAACCTAAATATTGTAGGCAGTGGTGGGCTGAGCGTTTCACACTTGAACCTTCAGTGATGTCTGACTCGAATAAATCTGTCTCAGAAGCACACTGGGCATTACTGGGCATTGCATCACTGCAACTGTATACAACACAGGCTATTTTCTGGTGCATTTAATCACCAATAAACCCACATCGGCAATTAAAACATATGTGATACTGTCAAAACTTCAAAATAAAAGGGAATTTAAAATGATTTGTCCACAAAGTTTTATTAAGACCACTACGGGCAGACAAGCTTTAACCAGATTGTATGCACAAATCACAGGTTACTGTAAGAACTTAATTTTATTTATTTACCATTAACTGAATATGTTGCGGAGAGTGAGAACTGTATTGTAGCCAAGGAAGCGGAGTCGGAGCGATTCATCCACACAGCAGCTCAGACCAATGAGCGGTCAGACACACATGACTCAACAATGCCACTTTTATTCCTCTTACAAACTCCACTGCCGAACGTGGCAACTCTCGAGCACTCAACTGAACGCTTTCTCTGTCAATGTCCTCTTTTTCTCACGATGACTGCCTCGTAACTCAACGCGCGCCAATAATACATAAATAAGTCTAATACACGCCCCTCTCCTCGGACCTATTTAGCTGCCTAGCAACATGCTCGCCACGACGGTGTACAAAAAGAGACCTCCGCCCATCATACACACGCATGAACGAAATCTACCCCATGCATCTGTAAAGACCAATCCCTAAGCGGCCAAATGTGATCGACGCCTGTCCCTGTGGCGGCCTAAATACACCGCAACGATGCTCGCTAATTAACTGCCTTCTATACATGCGTGAGAAGTAATGCCTCTAAATACCATCGGCTGCGGGAGTCACCACTCCTCATTGGTGGAAAAACACAACTTTTTGGAAAACTTTTAAGGGATATAAAACTTTTCTGTCCACGAACTTTACCGTCAAGCAAACCCTCACGCTCTTGACACTATTGTGCAATGCGAACAATCCTACCTGAAATATACAGGTGATATATCCAGGTATGTCCCATGTCTTAAATAGCGTGACTTTCTTCACTTTATCGACATTACCTTCGACGGTAATACCATACAGATACGGACAAAGCCATCTTGCTCTTCCATTCAGACAGATAATGCGCATCAAAGTACGGAGGACGACTATGTGCAAAATTGTCAAGGCTTTCCCCTGCTCACTGTTTATCTACGTTAGTTTCTTCCTGTTCTTGCCCCGTGTGCTGATTTGCTTGCTAATAGCCAATCAGTGATTAATTCTCACGACAGTCTGATGCCAATTCAACATGTTGAACCCTCAGAAAATTCTCCGCCAACGCCTCTGACGTTCCAATGGGGTTTTTTCAAACTAATAAGATGGCACATCGGTGCCTGGATTCTTTCTGACTTCCGATTGTTGCATCTAGGCCGTGGATAGTCCCCCTCTATGAGCCAAACTCATCCGATTAAGGTAGAAATACATTCTATAATAAGTGCAAGTCCATTGACATTTACCATTTACTTGGCCATTACAAAGACAACAATGTTACTTCCTTCGTTTTACTCAAACACCTTCTTTCTGATAGTTTCAAGTAGGAGTGTACACAAAGTTTTCCTACAAAAACTAAAAACTCCATTTTTTTTGCATTTAATTTATTGACCACCAAAACAAACAAATGAAAAAACACCCAGTATTTAAGGGTCTACTGTAATTGTTCTTAACATATTGACTTATCGTGATTTGGGGGGAAAAATGCTACCTAACATTTTTTTGTTAATAGTGACCCAACAATTGTTTTCTGATTTTTCAGGATTTTAGGATGAATTGCCCATATTCCAAATAAAATAAAAGAGTGTCTGTGCCATCTCCACATCCAGGACCAAAAAGAGCAATCTGTAGTAAGGTGACCATTTTTGAAGCAGTTGCTTGAGGATCATTTACAGTACGTATTATGTTCAAAACTTGACATGGGACAGAAAGGGTGGGAAACCATTTTTGCTTTTGAATTATTAACTGTACAGGCTAGCACATCCACCTCACAGTTCAAAGGTCATACGTTGCATGGTTGCGGGTTTTCTTCAGGGACTTTGGCTTGGAGGATGGCAGATGCAAGTGGCCGCCAGCTTGTACACTCCTGCTTAAGGCCACTGACTATTTTGATTCATATTTCTAGAAATTAAAAAAAAAAAAAACTAAAATTTTTCAACAGAATACAGCTTTACAGGGGCTAATGTGAACGTTTAGGAGAATAGCCAAATGTACAAACTTTGAATGGATGATGACTTGGGTGTGGCCTGCTTTTATGGTAATAGATGTTATTACCTATTGAAGATGTTGGTTCATTCCAAAATACTTGAAGTATGCAAATAAATGCAAACATGAAGAGAGTTTGAATAATTTTCAGGTAGCTGTAGTGAGTCATTCATGTTTTGCATTCACTGATTCCCATTTGCAAATTTGCTTTCTGTAAATGAATGTCTACTCGTGGCATAATCAAAGCATCAGCTGCACTATCAGCCTGACACATTTCACAGTCTTTTCCGCATGTGATAAAAATGAACAAAAAACACAAGCTGCTGTTCAGTCTCACCTGAATTAATTACTGTTTGTGATATTTCAACCCAGTTCACAAATACACACAAATCCACAAGTTGAAGGACACAGAAAACTGTGTGAACCTTTTTTAATGATGTATGATAGGAAAGAAAAAAAATAATCTGGAGTCACGTTGTTGGGCAATAAAGGTCAACCGCTTTATTTTCCCCATAGTAACAGCTGGCAGTGTGCTTTCATTGTCAATTGTTATAAACCTTTTTTAACTTGTTTAAATTGCTGTCAACATTTGTTTTTCCAAATCACATTAATGATTAATGTGATTTAGCAAAAAAAAAAAAAAAAAAAAAAAAAAAAAACAGCACAATGTTTTATGACTTTTTCTTAAGGTTTAAAATATTTAAGATACCGGTGCTTATCATTTTTAAGACCAATTAATTTTGTTATTCTTTGGTGATTTAAAATGTACGCATCAAATTGTTCAGTTGATAAAAAATGTTTTTGGTTTTGACATTTTTTTCACTTCAGGCACCTTGATGCACTTTTTTTTCCTGTTTCAGATTAACCCGTATAACGCTTGTAAAAAGTAAATCTAACAAATGTTGAATTTTGATTTACCGTATTTTTCGGGCAATAAGCCGCAGCAGTAATAATTGAGGGGAAAAAAACAACAACAAAAAAACCCAAGCAATAACCTGTCTTCAAGGCTGACCATGTCTGCATGTTTAGCACCAACATGTTTATAGAAAATGGATGAGTGGAAGGATATTTTCAACATAACACTGGGGCTCAAAATGTATGAAAATGTACGCTAATTACATTAAGTCAATCATAAAATTGCATGACAAAAGCTATTAATTTCAAGGGAAACACCTGGCACAAAGGAAAATGCGAAAGGGCTAAACGCATACAGGGCACCGCTATATAACATGATGAAGATAGGAACTAATATTAGGTAGCATGTTATCCACAGTCACAAAATGTTTGGTCAACAAACAAAATAATTTTGGGCATATGACAAGATTCTTACAAAGAAAGTACAACCTACAGACAGTTGTGGGCCAGATTTCACAGAGACAAAACAACAAGTGCGTCACCGCCTGACTGCTCTCAAAACCACACTATGCTTCTCACTACAAAATGTAATATCAACAGCGGCTATAGGCGGCGCCAAAAAACAAAGATCAAGCCAAACAGCACAACTTAAGGAACTGTTAAACTACACCAGTTCCAAAACATTATTTCAGGTGCGGCCCACGTGGCCCGGTACCAGTAGATTCACGGACCAGTACCGAGCGGCGGACCAGTGGTTGGGGACAACTGTTTTTATTTTGACAATATGATGGTTAACAGAAGCACTTGTGATGAAGGTCGTGTTGTATTTTTCAGAACTTACGAAACATGGTGTTGAACTGCTGAGGATTGAGGTTCCATTTCCCCCAGGGTGTCTTATGACCTTTGGACTGGGCATAATGGGCATGATTGAACTCTGGTTCTGTCCCAAAGGAATCCAGCACCCGCAACATGCACCTGTGGTGTGACAAAAAAATATTTTTGGTGTGCAACAATTCCAGTATTCTGGTATACTGTATAAAATCCACTTGTCCATGCCACTTAAACTGTTCTGGGTTTCGGGGTCTAAAAGGTGATCTTGCCTAGTTCCTTGGAGTGATACCTAATCAATCACAGTGATTAATGTGAATTGGGCAATGACTAGTAACTGCGATCCTGTCATCTCTGTGGGAACTTTGTGAATCACAACACAAGTGTGGAACGAAGGTGTGAGAAAATAACCATCTCCCCATGAATCAGGGATTACACATCAACAATCATATATACCGTCTATGAAAATCAATACCCAGTTTCAATATCTGCAGCATAACATCTTGTCACGTTGAATTTATGCCTCTTCCCATCCCTCATTTTCCTTATTCAGTGGTAAGCTGGAGGGAATTCCAGTAATAATTCATTACACCGCACGTGGAAACAAATACCGGTTCTCTAAATGGATGTACCACCTTTATTCCTTGAGCATTTATTTGTACTTTTATGCTAATATATTGTGTACGAAATGTTAAAACAACTGCCATTTATTAATTATGGTTCTAAATATTCAAGTTGGAGGACAAAGGCTTATAAAAACTGAAGCAAAGTTTGAATATCAGAGTCAGCTAAGTTTTGTCAAGATTCATTTTTACCATATTGCTGAAATGTAACCACTCAACAGAACTAGAAGTATGCAGGATTTTTTTTACTGAATGGATCAAAGCAACATCATTTGCACTTATGAATCAACGAACAGCTGCAAACATACGAGCAATAAAGAATTTCAACAATTGGAATTTTCAGACTTAAAGGTGCGCCAAGTTATAGAGCAGACTCTCAATGAACAGGTCTATTTTTGGAATCTTACATATACAGGGCGTACTGGGTCGAGATGTGGACCAGTTTATCAGGCACAATAATGAACATTGAGGTAAACAAACCGATACAGAAGAGCAAACCTTTAACTTCAATTCGACATCCATACTTCATATATATTTGACAGGGTGCGCAATAAATTTTTGAGAACGTTAAAGGAGTTTAAGTGTGCTTTAAAGTAAAAAAGAAAAAAGGTATCTTTGTTACACCAGGTATATGCAATCACACCGAGCGCACTGACATAAATAACTTGGAGTATAAAATACTGAACAATATTTGGACCTTAGATTATGCCTGACTTTGGCAATGAAAGTGGACGTAGTGTTATCTGTGAGTGAAACAAAATCTGGTGACAAACATAAGGGACCATGGGGCAATGAGTCTTCCCTGATTTATTGCTGTCAGTATGAGCATCTTTAAATAAAACCAAACAAACCTCACTCAATGGACAAAGTGATTACGAAATAGCCAAACCCAAATCCCCCCCGCCCCCCGACCAAGAATGATGACACTAGTGAGAACAATTCTGATTTATGAATTGAAACTAGTGATACTTTTTTCTAAATAAAATAAATTTAACAGTCTTGCACTCTGAGTGGTAATTCCCTCTCACTTAGCAATAAAAACCTGCAAAATCTCTTTCGGTTCAGGAACTGGTTTCAATCAGTACCTTTGTAAATGCTGATTTGACACGGGTATTGCGAAAAAGTACTTATTTGTCTAGGTTCTTTTAATATAAAATACTAAAAAAAAATACTTACTGATAGTGGACCCATGAAGGTCCAAGTGTTTTCTTGAACTGGGTGAGGCCCACAATATCAATGTATATAAGCTCAACAACCTTGTCACCTTGAGTGGGGCAACTGGACTTATTCCCCATCACTCGCCGCATGATCCTGGAGAGAAATGTTTGCAGTCACTTTGCAGTTACTGTAGGGTACCTGTTTAAAAGACACACTTTTGTCCACATGAGTATTTTTTGGACTTACTCTTTGAGCTCAGCCAGTGAGGCAGAAATGCGGACGTCATGACCAAGCAGGTATAGTGTGGTTATGAGATCACTCCATTGGACAAGCTCACCCAGTGGGCCACCGCTGAAAGCATTTTCGGCTATTTTGAAGCCCGACTCCTTCGTTAGCAGACCCAAGTGCACCAAGACCTGAGAGCAGACAGTGAAATAAATAGTAAAATCATCCTTGACAAAAAGGTGCAACGTCAGGGTTGGCACTGGAATTGACCCACCGGAGCAGCCCGCGAATGTATAGTGTGTATAAACCACTCCTTTGCTACCACATTCTAATCATTTGCATGACTGAAATCCCTCGAGCAGATTGCGGCAGTGTGTTACCTTCTTCCTCCTTCTTTTGGTCAGGTTCTGCTTAGCAGCCAACGATCGAATAGCTTGGACCCATGGCTCTGCCATGCGTTTGATCCTTAGCATCATCCAGCGGAACTCTTCCCGCTGAGACATCACACGGTATAGCTCGTGAAAACTGGTCCGGATCTCCGCCTGAGCACATTAAAAAAAAAAGTTTGCAGAATGAACACTTATCCACGTACGCCATATGTAAGGTGCGGACTTTAGTGAATTGGCTTGACATTTTCACCTCGCTCTACACTGCATAAAGACAAAGTATATTTTATATATGTATAGTTTATAAATGTGGCCCAATACATTAGAACATCTCATGCAAAATTACATAAATGGTTGAATACAGGAAGCGGATTGGTATAATGTTCCCTCATTTTTTGCAGTTTAAGGGGACCGAAATCCCCCCACGAAAAGTAAGGTGACACATATTCTGTCAGATTTGTTTATTTACTGAAGAATTGACAACTGGATGTGGGTGAGTGCGAGCCGTTTCTGTATTTAGCTGCGTAAGATTCATCTATACCTTGTTGAGCATTCTGCGCTCTTGCTTTCATTTAAACGGGACAGCCACTTTTCAGCAAAAGTGCTGAGTTTTCTCCACTGACAATTTTGCCATGCATGGACTGATGACCATTATGGTTTTTGAACATGCTTTTCTATTTCTTCTCAGTTTCATCCAAGTTATTATTATTATTATTTTTTTTTAATGAATCAACAGGTGATCGTCTTAAAGAACCTTATGATAATTCTCCATAAAGGCAACATTTTCTGAGCCACACCTGCCCCCTCCTGTCCATGTCTTCATTCAAGCGCTTCGTTCTCCAAGGCAGATGGGGACACCAGTTCTCCACCTAACAAAAACCAATGACGCAGATGAGTTGCGGACACGGACTGTGCAACTGAAAACTTCTACATACACAAACAGTAACGCATGCCATTCTTCACTGTAATCCATTACAGCATCTTGTCCTTGATCTATCACCCCCATTAATATGTTAATGTGACAGTCTCTGACCATAAATTATACACGAGACTGGCTACATAGTTGAACCTGAAGGTGCTTGTGAATGAAAACAAGGATTTAGTTACAGACGGTTGTGAATTAAATTCAAAAGGAAGGGAAAACAACTGCAGAATATTGCGCTGATGTAGCAGGCTAAGTAGTACATGTATCATAGGTCTCACTAGTCCATGAGGGCCGCAAACCTGCATGTTTTCGACGGTGCTCACTTAAACACACCTGATTCCAATGATTAGGATCATTTTCAAGGTCCTGCAGAGCTCGCTGATGAGCTAATAATTTGAATCAGGTGGTTTTATGAGAGAAGCATCAAAACTATGCAGGATTGCGGCCCTCGAGGACTGCAGTTTGAGACTTATGATGTATACAGTATGTTGCAGTTTGAAAAAAAAACTGTCGTAGGAGCATTCATTGTTCAAGATTGCAGTGGTTGAAGACCTGTGGTTTGCGTACTCAATCAAAACGTATAATAATACAAATAAACATAATATATTAATTGTCAGTGAACGAGGGTCCCGCCTGAGTGGGTTAGAACAGTGGTCCCCAACCCCCGGTCCGCGGATCAACTGGTACCAGGCCGCGTGGGATGCACACGAAATAATGTTTTGGAGATGATTTAGTTTAATGGTACGCGCGCACCGAACGCGAACGAGGCAAACAAGCGGAGCGTTTTGTATTGTAGTCAATTGGAGTTCGCCTGACTGGGCGCGAATGCACGTCGGGCGACGCGATGGACGTGAATGGAGCGACGCAAATGGCCGCGCGTGGTCACGAGAAGTGAAATTTCGCCGCTCTCGTGAAGTTATTTTGTTTCTACTTTTTCCGCGTTTCGAGTCGCCACAGCCAATCAACTTCGGGAACATTCAACGGAGGGGGCAGGAATGAATCATGGCGGCCGCTCTGCGGTCACCGGGAGCGATCCAACACGGCCCCAGCTGAGCTTTCAATACGAAACAGAGCCAAGCAAGAGCCCTCACCTGGCTTGTCGAAAGGCGGAAGCGAGAACTTGGGACAACCGGTGTGTGCAGCGTTTGCTTCACTTAACAGCTGTTGAACCGTAGTTACTGTGCTAAGCTAACGATAGCGCAGCATTGTCAGCACAATATTTAGCATGGTCTCGGCCACTTGATTGCGACATTTTATTTTTTGGCAGACGAGTATTGCCGCAAAGAATAAAGGTGCAGTCGGTGAAAATATTGGTTCTGTCACATCCCAGAAAAGTGAAAAGTTCTCAGCAATGCTTTTTTCCGGATCTACCGTGAAGTGCACAGCAAGCTCGCTCCCCTCCCCTCTCCTCTCGCGATTAAAAAGATAGTGGACAAAAAGTCCATACCATAACCCATCCATACGTTTGTGATGTGGTTTTTGGTTGTTTTGGTTGTTTCCATGTACTCCCTGCATCAGGAACTACACAGTGGCTACGTGTGGCCATGGCCACCCCTTGTCACACTTTGGCCACATATTTGGCCACCCCGTCACCTTAGAGAAAACTTTGTTACTGTTTTAGAGAAATTACGCCCACACATATACTGTATCAGCCCTGATGGCTTGTTCTGGTGCCCTGAAGTAAAATCGCTATTGTATTTACTCACTATTGTGGTTACTCCAGTATTTGCATTAGTTTGTTTATGTATTTATTTTATTTAATATTTGGCACTTTAAACATAATTTATTATTTTTTTC
Source organism: Hippichthys cyanospilos (assembly GCF_059441005.1). Lineage (NCBI taxonomy): Eukaryota > Metazoa > Chordata > Actinopteri > Syngnathiformes > Syngnathidae > Hippichthys > Hippichthys cyanospilos. Next base: position 21,365,691 of record NC_142370.1, read on the forward strand.
ATGTTCAACTATGAAAAAGCTCAGCTGCAACTTTCTTGAAGCAGCGTGTGAAAAAAGGTAATTTGTTTTGATAGTTTATTGGAGCCTGCTCAATAAAAATATATCATTTTGACATTGGAAAGTTTATATTATTCATTTTTTTGTGACAAATTTTGCAAAAAAATCACATATCTCGTTCTTGTGAACTCAAGTTCGTACGATATCTCGTCTCTTGGAATTTGTATCTCATCCCATGCCTTTTATATACATATATATATATATATATATATATATATATATATATATATATATATATACACACACACACACACACACACACACACACACACACACACACACACACACACACACACACTCACATATAAAAAGTCATTCTTGCTCTTGTTTTACTTCTGTCAATGTTGCACTGTATGCACTCACCTCACTGAGGTAAATGAAGAAGGAACAGGTAGATCCATCTACACCATAATTGGTGTAACAAGAATCAGAGCGCCACATCTCCTTCATCCACTAAAGCAAGGAATTGAACGGAAAAATAAGTGAAAACATTTGACTTGAATGAACGATATACAAACGAAAAGATGAAATCGAAAATTGAAAATTTCTTTTCAATAATTTGTTCTATGTGCCCCCACCCATCTACACGCAATACTCTGATTAATATTGCATTTGTAAAACAATGCCTTCGAAAAGCCCAGGAGTAGTAGCAGTAGCAAGTTTTTTTTTTCCACCTCCACCTTCTAAAATGCCTTTTAAAACAGTGATATCTTTATGTCCAAAACAAAGTAAACAGCGATTTTCTTCTTTCTTCTATCAGAACAAACCTTTATACACTGTTATATCAGTGGTTGCACAAAGAAGATGATGACGGATGCTACATGCAAGGCTCATTCTATTTTAGTAAATTATCCTGTGACATGTGTTAATATCTGTTGTTGGTTTTTGCTTACGTCTTGTAAATGCATTTTGAACCTTGGACTTACTTTGTCCTTTTTATTGCACAAACACTTCTGTCGGGACCCATGTTTTTTTTAGTGTTGCGAGTCACAGAGATCCAACAGTTTTCAGTGGTAAAATGAACACTGTGTTCATATAACTATATATTATATATATTTTATTCCCGTGTCTTTAATAATTTGTTCAACAATGACACAGTGATTGGAATACACGTGTTTTGTTTTGTGTGCGCACTTAATTACTTATTTTACCTTGAGCTTTCCCTCACAGTGAGGAAATCCATCCAAGGGCGGCATCTCACACTTCTCCTGGGCTCCATTCAGGAGATCTAATGAGAATTGAGATGGAAAAGAAGAGAAAAATGAAAAAATTTAAGGTGATTGACTAGAAAATCTTTTATTACCCAATGAGCATAATATTCCAGGTTTGGACAAGGAACACAACTTTAGTTGTGGTACATTCCCAAGATCTGTGTAATTTAATCTGGCTAGTAGATAAAAAGTCACGGCCTAAAAGGATTCGAGGCCATATTTTGCGATGAGTTTTAGAAATGTTAAAACCCCCACTGGCCTTCACGTGGTGTGGCTTTAATGAAAGGAAGATGTGGCAGCCATTGCTCATCACTCAAATGTTAATTGGCTTACTGGTCAAGTCAGTTAAGAATCAAGAACTTGACATAACCAAAATGACTTGTATACTGATATTACTAAAAAAAAAAAGTGAAAGTAAAAGTAAAAGTAAACTGTACATACTTCGAAAGCACCACATTACTAAATATAGAAAGGCAGGCCCATGTGCATCTGGACATTTGAAATAATCAACAGAAACAACCAAAGTTAAATAACCCTAAGGCCGTTTCCACCCGAAAGAGGTCTGAGTCTTGACAATAAAAAGTGTAATATGACCAATGTCATTTCAAACTGCATTTGTGGTATCGTTTGACATTGTACATTGTATAACAAAGCTTTGCAAGTTGCTCACGGGTCCAATAGAACTAAACCACCAAAATGACTGTTCAATGACACCAGTGTACATTGTTCAACATGCACAAAGGAGTTGAATTAATCGTAACATTGGCGTCAGTAGCAAGGTGAGATGCAATCCCCAAAATCGGTGTCAAGTTCGTGGGGGATATACTGTATATAAAAAAAAAAGAAGAAAAAAAAAAACTGTGGTGACCACTGCTCATGTTACTAGTTACAGGAGCTGGGGAACATTACGACCAACTGTATATATAACATGCTGTATAAAGGTAAAATGTATTGTATGTCAGTCATTTTTGTGTAAGGGCATTCATTTCATTTAACATTGTCTATAGATACCTGACTTTGGATTCATGCTTCTTTTCAGTAAAAGCCAATAGCCGCCACAAGCAAAGAACAAGACGATGCTATATGCTCATCATTCAGCCAGTCAACCAGGGAGAGTTACATCTTCTCCATGCTTTAATCAAGCAGAAGGAGTCACTGCAGTGAAGCATCTAAATTTAGCTCTCTTCAGATTCAACTATGGAGAAGGTGGCGAAGGTTTAAATACTCCTCCACCTCTCAAGAGTGGATGGTTGATTGCTTAAAATCCCCACCAAAAAGCTTATTCAGATAATGCAAAATGAGCTTGGTAACATTAGACTGACAGCAGGTGAGTGAAACAAACCAAAATTCAGGGTTGAAGCTAAAGTAGAGGATTATAAAAATCAATGAAAGCACTAGAAAGTGAAGAGAGAGCCAAAAGGGGAATTCTAGTCTAATTAAAAAAAAGGGAAAAAAAAAACAGATGAGATCATTCATTTCAGTTTATGAGGTAACTGACATGTGACAAATCCAAAATTGGATTTAGGACATCTGGTAAATATTGAATCTGGTTTCATCATACATTATGCAGCTTCTGTACAGAAGTAAAGCCTTTCCTTCAAACAACCTCATGCTTCAATATAACAGGTTTGGGCAGCAGTTTTCAGTAGTCAACAGCTTGATTAAATGCAAACTGTGGTGTTGTCATGTAACATCAAAAATGGACACAGGTGAGGCATTTACAGATGTTCTCAGAACCAAGAGCTAAATTTAAATGCACTTGTCAACAAGAACCAGTGGAACATTGTCGTTTTGTTCCTTGGCAGAAAGTCAAGTCATGAACTGCAAATGTGAGGTACTTAGCGGAAGGAAAGGAGGGCTGGGGACTTCTGTTGCTGATCCTATCTATCAGGAATCCTGAAGAGGCAATCACATCTTATAGCAACAGAAACACTTACTGCTATTTGAGGCAAGCCATTCACCAGAAGGCACATATCCTTGTGTTTATTAAGGCAGACACACTTCCCAGAATGGGGGGGTACTCATCAAGGCCCAAGGCCAGACCAATCCAAGAATTGCTTTTTCTTTCTCTCTGCCATTGTCAAAAAGGATCCACTAACCTCAA